>NC_091153.1:40803662-40948662 GCF_040958095.1 Procambarus clarkii
TGCTGTGTTACAAAGTTCATTCGCTCCAGATGTTCCAATAGCTTTTTTTCGCACAATCTTCTCCATCAGCTTGCATGGTATGCAGGTTAGGGACACTGGTTTACAGTGGGATTTGGGAGGCACCTCCCACATGGTGGTGGGAGGCTCGATCACACATATGTGGATCTATATGTATGCATGTGAGTGCGTGTACGTGTGTGTGTGTGTTTTATGACTGACTAGAGGAGCGCCGTGATGGTGGTGGGAGGCTGAGCTCGACCCCCCGTCACACACACACACACACACACACACACACACACACACACACACACACACACACACACACACACACACACACACACACACACACACACACACACACACATTTTCTTGGATTGTCGGAAAGCCTTTGACACAGTACCGCATAAGAGGCTGGTACATAAGCTGGAGAGACAGGCAGGTGTAGCTGTAAGGTGCTCCAGTGGATAAGGGAGTACCTAAGCAATAGGAAGCAGAGAGTTACGGTGAGGAGTGAGACCTCAGATTTTCGTGAAGTCACCAGTGGAGTCCCACAGGGCTCTGTACTCGGTCCTATCTTGTTTCTGATATATGTAAATGATCTCCTGGAGAGTACAGATTCATTTCTCTCAATGTTTGCTGACGATGCCAAAATTATGAGAAGGATTAAGACAGAGGACGACAGCTTGAGGCTTCAAGAAGACCTAGACAAGCTGAAGGAATGGTCGAACAAATGATTGTTAGAGTTTAACCCAAGCAAATGTAATGTAATGAAGATAGGTGTAGGGAGCAGGAGGCCAGATACTAGGTATCATTTGGGAGATGAAATTCTTCATGAATCAGAGAGAGAAAAAGACTTGGGGGTTGACATCACGCCAGACCTGTCTCCTGCAGCCCATATCAAGAGGTTAACATCAGCAGCATATGCCAGGCTGGCCAACATAAGAACGGCATTCAGAAACTTGTGTAAGGAATCATTCAGAACTTTGTATACCACATATGTCAGACCAATCCTGGAGTATGCAGCCCCAGCATGGAGTCCATATCTAGTCAAGGATAAGACTAAACTGGAAAAGGTTCAAAGGTTTGCCACCAGACTAGTACCCGAGCTGAGAGGTATGAGCTACGAGGAGAGACTACGGGAATTAAACCTCACTTCGCTGGAAGACAGAAGAGTTAAGGGGGACATTTTTTTTTTTTTCTTTTTTGCAGGGATAATCCTGCGCGGGCCCTAAGCCTCTGGCTGGCCCACTGGGCGGGCTCTAAGCCTCTGGCTGGCCCACTGGGCGGGCCCTAAGCCTCTGGCTGGCCCACTGGGCGGGCTCTAACCCTCTGGCTGGCCCACTGGGCGGGCCCTAAGCCTCTGGCTGGCCCACTGGGCGGGCCCTAAGCCTCTGGCTGGCCCACTGGGCGGGCCCTAAGCCTCTGGCTGGCCCACTGGGCGGGCCCTAAGCCTCTGGCTGGCCCACTGGGCGGGCCCTAAGCCTCTGGCTGGCCCACTGGGCGGGCTCTAAGCCTCTGGCTGGCCCACTAAGTGTTGCTTGTTTCTGTTTTACTTGGGCGGAGTATGAGTATTTATGGCTCGTATGGTCGCTTCAGTAAGATTTTGCCATATGTGTTTAACAACTTCTTCTGCTCTGTTGAATCTAAGTTGAAATCTTAATGGGTTTGTAACTGTGCACTGTGTTAGATAATGTTCCAGTGGTCTGCCGGGCATTTCTCCACAGTGTTGACATTTCCTCTCATCTTCCGGAACCTGTAAGCCTATTTCCCATGCACATGGGTATCCAAGCCTGATGCGATGTAAGTGTACTTCTGTCGTTCTACTGCTCCCTTTCATCAAACTAAGTGGTTCGTAGTTGGTTGAATTCTTGTACCAACCCGCAGATCCTGATGTTGCAACTGCTGTGTTGTATTCACTGTACATCTTTTGCATTGCTCTGTTTCGAATTACTTTCTTCATCCGTGATAGACTCTGTGGTATGTAAATGTCTACATTTCTCCTCTTAGTAGCAAGTTTTGCAGCTTCGTCTGCAATGTCATTTCCTATTATTCCCACATGACTTGGCACCCAGTTGATAAGTACCCGTCGGCCTTGTCGTTTGAGTGTGTGCATGAATGATAAGACATTTGTGATCAGATGGATGTTATCACATATGTGTCCTTGTTGCAAGGTTTCAATGGCGGTTCTCGAATCTGTATGTATGATAACATGTTGTCGGTGTTCAGCAAGAGCATGTTCCAAAGCCTTTTGAATGGCTAGCATCTCTGTTTGTAAAGTCGAACACCCATTTGAGAGCCTCCAACTATTCACAGAGTTTCCTGCTTTAACTGCAGCTCCGGTTTCTTGTCCCTGCTGGTCTACTGATCCATCTGTGAAGTAAGTGAAGCTGTCGGATGCCATGTTTGCTTCTATATGCATCTGTGCAATGTTACGTAGCAGATGAGGATTTGTCTGGTTCTTCTTTCCTTCAAGAGCCATAATCTGAAAGTCTGCTGGCAGAGATTCCCAAGGGGCTTGTATAACAAAGTCTGCATGTATTTCGTCGACACCCCTCAAGGGGGACATGATCACCACATTCAAGATTCTCAAGGGAATCGACAGGGTTGATAAAGACAGGCTATTTAACACAAAGGGCACACGCACTAGGGGACACAGGTGGAAACTGAGTGCCCAAATGAGCCACAGAGATATAAGAAAGAACTTTTTTTGTGTCAGAGTGGTTGACAAATGGAATGCATTAGGCAGTAATGTGGTGGAGGCTGACTCCATACACAGTTTCAAGTGTAGATATGATAGAGCCCAATAGGCTCAGGAACCTGTACACCAGTTGATTGACGGTTGAGAGGCGGGACCAAAGAGCCAGAGCTCAACCCCCGCAAGCACAACTAGGTGAGTACACACACACACAGTACAACCAGGCCATTACATAACCTAAATACAACTGTGCACCAGGAAGCAGGCCAGATAAACTGATAGCGTAGCTACGTTGCGTGATGGTTATCTTTAGGTTATCTTGAAATGATTTCGGAGCTTTTTAGGGTCCCCGCGGCCCGGTCCTCGACCAGGCCTCCACCCCCAGGAAGCAGCCCGTGACAGCTGACTAACACCCAGGTACCTATTTTACTGCTAGGTAACAGGTACCTGGGTGATAGGGTGAAAGAAACTCTGCCCATTGTTTCTTGCCGGCGCCCGGGATCGAACCCGGGACCACAGGATCACGAGTCCAGCGTGCTGTCCGTTCGGCCGACCGGCTCCCTCGCACCGGCCGACCGGTGATTGACTTAGATACAAACGATTACACACACCTGTGTTACTTGGCATATTCAGGCCAGGTGTTTAACTCAAGAAGGGTACAGCACCCACCTCCCTTAGGAGCCCGCAGGCGGGGAACTAAAAATCCGGATTATGAGTAGCTGGAAGATCCGTCGATGCAGAACGATCGCTGATTGGCTGGGAATAATGTTGACATCAGGAAGGCCTACCATTGGCTACTGACAGTGAGCCCAATATTCAACCCATCCTCGAGCCAACTTATCTACTTGGACCCAAAAAATAATTCACATTTTGAGGTATTAATTTTGTCCAAAAAATCTAATAATCAAAATCAAACATTTCCTAGGCCTAGTATAGCACATATATGCGCTATTAGGCCTGCGATAGCGTATATTAGGCTTAGGATTGCGTAGACAGGTTTGGGCGGGTCTTTCAGTTATATTTCCTGTGGTTTGAAACAGGCCGTTTGGGCTTATTCTGTAATTCAAGGCGTGAACTGTTTAGGCTCTAACAGTCCATTTTCGTACAACCCAGGGTATGATAGCGGGTCACAGTATGATAACAACCCAGGGTATGATAGCGGGTCACAGTATGATAACAACCCAGGGTATGATAGCGGGTCCCAGTACGGTAACAACCCCAGGGCATGATAACGAGTCAAAGTATGGTAACAACCCAGGGCATGATAACGGGTCACAGTATGGTAATAACACACAGCATGATAACGGGTCACAGTACGGTAACAACCCACAGCATGATAACGGGTCACAGTATGGTAACAACCCACAGCATGATAACGGGTCACAGTATGGTAACAACCCACAGCATGATAACGGGTCACAGTATGGTAATAACCCACAGCATGATAACGGGTCACAGTATGGTAATAACCCACAGCATGATAACGGGTCACAGTATGGTAACAACCCACAGTATGATAACGGGTCACAGTATGGTAATAACCCACAGCATGATAACGGGTCACAGTACGGTAACAACCCACATGATAACGGGTCACAGTACGGTAACAACCCACATGATAACGGGTCACAGTATGATAACAACCCAGGTCATAATAACGGGTCACAATATGATAACAACCTAGGGCATGATAACGGGTCATAGTATGGTAACAACCCAGGGCATGATAACGGGTCACAGTATAACAGCCCAGGGCATGATAACGGGTCGCAGTATGATAACAACCCAGGGCATGATAACGGGTTGCAGTGTGATAACAACCCAGGGCATGATAACTGGTCGCAGTATGATAACAACCCAGGGCATGATAACGGGTCGCAGTAATGATAACAACCCACATGATAACGGGTCACAGTATGATAACAACCCAGGTCATAATAACGGGTCACAATATGATAACAACCTAGGGCATGATAACGGGTCATAGTATGGTAACAACCCAGGGCATGATAACGGGTCACAGTATAACAACCCAGGGCATGATAACGGGTCGCAGTATGATAACAACCCAGGGCATGATAACGGGTCGCAGTATGATAACAACCCACAGCATGATAACAGGTCACAGTATGGTAACCCACAACATGATAACGGGTCACATTATAGTAACAACCCACAGCATGATAACAGGTCACAGTATGGTAACCCACAACATGATAACAGGTCACATTATAGTAACAACCCACAGCATGATAACAGGTCACATTATAGTAACAACCCACAGCAAGATAACGATTCACGGTACGCAGGCAACACGGCATGATAACAGGACATAACATGATAACACACGCGATAACACAAGTGTTGTCACAAAATAACAGGCAAGATAACACCTGTTCCTTACCTTCTCCCAGCTGTTATAATTGATGGTGATTACGAAGTAATTACCTTCACAAGTACTCCTCCCCCTCTCACCCCTTGCTATATAAGGTAATTAGCAGTCTTAATTCATTACTAACTTAGCCTTATTATTGACTAACTTTGCCTAATTATTTACTCATATTGGCCTAATTTATTACTAGCTTTGTCTAATCTATTACGAACTTTACTTAATTTATTACGAATTTGACCTAATTCATTACGAATTTGACCTAATTTATTACGAATTTGACCTAATTCATTACTAATTTGAACTAATTCATTACTAATTTGGACTAATTCAATACGAATTTGGCCTAATTTATTACTAATTTGGCCTAATTTATTACTAATTTGGCCTAATTTATTACTAATTTGACCTAATTCATTACTAATCTGATCTAATTCATTATTAATTTGGCCTAATTCATTACTAATTTGGACTAATTCATTACTAATTTGGCCTCATTCGTTACTAACTTCACCTAATTCAATACTAATTTGGCCTAATTCATTACTAATTCGTTACTAATTTGGCCTCATTCGTTACTAACTTCACCTAATTCAATACTAATTTGGCCTAATTTGGACTAATTCATTACTAATTTGGACTAATTAATTACTAACTTGGCCTAATTCATTACTAACTTTATCTAATCCATTATTAACTTGGCCTAATTAATAACAATTAATAATATCTCTGTCACCTTGGAAATGTTGAGTAGATATTATAATAAATTTTTTCTTACCTCATTGTTCCTGGATATTAAATATGGCCTTTCACTGTAGACGGTTCATGGTTCACTGTAGACGGTTCATGGTTCACTGTAGACGGTCCATGGTTCACTGTAGACGGTTCATGGTTCACTGTAGACGGTCCATGGTTCACTATAGACGGTCCATGGTTCACTGTAGACGGTCCATGGTTCACTATAGACGGTCCGTGGTTCACTGTAGACGGTCCATGGTTCACAGTAGACGGTCCATGGTTCACTATAGACGGTTCGTGGTTCACTGTAGACGGTTCATGGTTCACTGTGGACGGTTTATGGTTCACTGTAGACGGTCCCTAGTTCACTATAAACGGTCCCTGGTTCACTGTAGACGGTCCATGGTTCACTATAGACGGTCCATGGTTCACTATAGACGGTCCATGGTTCACTGTAGACGGTCCATGGTTCACTGTAGACGGTCCATGGTTCACTGTAGACGGTCCATGGTTCACTATAGACGGTCCATGGTTCACTATAGACGGTCCATGGTTCACTGTAGACGGTTCATGGTTCACTGTAGACGGTCCATGGTTCACTATAGACGGTCCATGGTTCACTATAGACGGTTCATGGTTCACTATAGACGGTCCATGGTTCACTGTAGATGTTCCATGTTTCACTGTAGACGGTTCATGGTTCACTATAGACGGTCCATGGTTCACTGTAGACGGTCCATGGTTCAATGTAGACGATTTATGGTTCTCTTAAGACTTCATGGTTCACTATAGACGGTCCATGGTTCACTGTAGACGGTCCATAGTTCACTCTAGACGGTCCATGGTTCACTGTAGACGGTCCATGGTTCACTGTAGACGTCCATGGTTCACTGTAGACGGTCCATGGTTCACTGTAGACGATTCATGGTTCACTGTAGACGGCTTATGGTTCTCTTAAAACTGTTCATGGTTCACTGTAGACTGTTTATGGTTCTCTTAGACTGTTCATAGTTCACTGATGACGGTCCATGGTTCACTGTAGACGGTTTACGGTTCTCTTAGACTTCACGGTTCACTGTAGGCGGTTCATGTTTCACTGTAGACGAGTTAAGTATGGTTCTCTTATACTGTTCACGGTTGACGGTCCATGCTTCACTGTAGACGGCCCATGGTTCACTGTAGACGGTTCACGGTACACTGTAGATGGTTCCTGGGATACCGGTCAAGGAATGAAAGACTTTGATAAATAATCCCCTACTGTGATCCGCCGCCAGAGACACATATGTGTATCGGAGATACACATGTGTATCGGAGACACATATGTGTATCCGAGACATGTGTATCCGAGACACATGTGTATCGGAAATATGTGTATCGGAGACACATGTATATGTGTGTATTAGGAGCCCTGGATGCTGTGTGCTTTTTCAGCATCCAGGCCTATGGGGCAGATCACATCTCCCGTCTCGTGTGAATGTGAGGTGGTAGGCCTATTGTAAGGGCTGTAAGTGTGTGGGAGAGTGAGTGTGTGAGTGAGTGAGTGAGTGAGAGAGTGTGTGAGTGGGTGAGTGAGTGGGAGAGGGAGGGAGGGAGAGCGCGGGACACCCTACCCCGAGGAGCGCGTCGCCAGCACTGACGGTCCAACACCACCGTTGCCAGGTCAACCCCGGCTCATACACCCATATATACAACACCTCATGTATAATACAATACCCCCCTATGTATACTACAACACCCCCATGTATCCCCTACTCTCCCATATTATACATGACCAAATTATGCATCATATCCAAATGAAATAGAGAAAAATCAGTGTACGCATATAATAATAATCTAAACATTTGTCACATGATAGCCTAATATATCAGAACTCTTATATATATTAATATATCAGGGCTATATATATTAATATATCAGGGCTATATATATATTGTTTAGTAATATATTGTGTTGAAGGTTTTTATGCTATGAAAAACTATGTAATTGCTGTTTAAGTTAAGGCTTTTCATTGATTAATTATTGATTCGTTTAGATGAGACATTTCTGGTGTGTGTGTGTGTGTGTGTGTGTGTGTGTGTGTGTGTGTGTGTGTGTGTGTGTAGTACATATGCTCTTGCGGGCATACTCTTCAGTGTGTGTGCGCATACACATAGACGTACATGGGCAGTTTTGTGCGTACATGTGTGTACACGCGCTGTCAGGTATTGAACAGTAAAGTACTCCACAGGTGTGTGAGGCAAGATGTGACGCACTTCACACTGGTGAGGCAAGGTATGACGCACTTCACACGGGGTGAGGCAAGGTGTGACGCACTTCACACGGGTGAGGCAAGGTGTGACGCACTTCACATGGGGTTATCTTGAGGTTATCTTGAGATGATTTCGGGGCTTTTAGTGTCCCCGCGGCCCGGTCCTCGACCAGGCCTCCACCCCCAGGAAGCAGCCCGTGACAGCTGACTAACACCCAGGTACTTATTTTACTGCTAGGTAACAGGGACATAGGGTGAAAGAAACTCTGCCCATTGTTTCTCGCCGGCGCCTGGGATCGAACCCAGGACCACAGGATCACAAGTCCCGCGTGCTGTCCGCTAGGCCGACCGGCTCCCAAGGTAAGGCAAGGTGTGACGCACTTCACACGGGGTGAGGCAAGGTGTGACGCACTTCACACGGGGTGAGGCAAGGTGTAACGCACTTCACATGGGGTGAGGCAAGGTGTGACGCACTTCACACGGGGTGAGGCAAGGTCTGACGCACTTCACACGGGGTGAGGCAAGATGTGACGCACTTCACACGGGGTGAGGCAAGGTGTGACGCACTTCACACGGGTGAGGCAAGGTCTGACGCACTTCACACGGGATAAAGCAAGATGTGACGCACTTCACACGGGGTGAGGCAAGGTCTGACGCACTTCACACGGTGAGGCGAGGTGTGACGCACTTCACACTGGTGAGGTAAGGAGTGACGCACTTCACACGGGTGAGGCAATGTCTGACGCACTTCACACTGGGTGTAGCAAGTTGTGACGCACTTCACACGGGTGAGGCAAGGTCTGACGCACTTCACACGGGGTGAGGCAAGGTCTGACGCACTTCACATGGGTGAGGCGAGGTGTGACGCACTTCACACGGGTGAGGCGAGGTGTGACGCAATTCACACGGGTGAGGCAAGGTCTGACGCACTTCACACTGTTGAGGCAAGGTCTGACGCACTTCACACTGGTGAGGCAAGGTCTGACGCACTTCACACGGGTGAGGCAAGGTCTGACGCACTTCACACTGGGTGAGGCAAGGTCTGACGCACTTCACACGGGGTGAGGCAAGGTCTGACGCACTTCACACTGGTGAGGCAAGGTGTGATGCACTTCACACGGGTGAGGCAAGGTGTGACGCACTTCACACGGGTGAGGCAAGGTCTGACGCACTTCACACGGTGTGAGGCAAGGTCTGACGCACTTCACACGGGTGAGGCAAGGTCTGACGCACTTCACACATGTGAGGCAAGGTCTGACGCACTTCACACGGGGTGAGACAAGGTCTGACGCACTTCACACGGGGTGAGACAAGGTGTGACGCACTTCACACGGGTGAGGCAAGGTGTGACGCACTTCACACGGGGTGAGGCAAGGTGTGACGCACTTCACACGGGTGAGGCAAGGTCTGACGCACTTCACACAGGGTGAGGCAAGGTGTGACGCACTTCACACGGTGTGAGGCAAGGTCTGACGCACTTCACACGGGGTGAGGCAAGGTCTGACGCACTTCACACGGGGTGAGGCAAGGTGTGACGCACTTCACACGGGTGAGGCGAGGTGTGACGCACTTCACACGGGGTGAGGCAAGGTGTGACGCACTTCACACGGGGTGAGGTAAGGTGTGACGCACTTCACATGGGTGAGGCAAGGTCTGACGCACTTCACACGGGTGAGGCAAGGTCTGACGCACTTCACACGGGTGAGGCTAGGTCTGACGCACTTCACACGGTGTGAGGCAAGGTCTGACGCACTTCACACGGGGTGAGGCAAGGTCTGACGCACTTCATACGGGGTGAGGCAAGGTGTGACGCACTTCACACGGGTGAGGCGAGGTGTGACGCACTTCACACGGGGTGAGGCAAGGTGTGACGCACTTCACACGGGGTGAGGTAAGGTCTGACGCACTTCACACGGGTGAGGCAAGGTCTGACGCACTTCACACGGGTGAGGCAAGGTCTGACGCACTTCACACGGGTGAGGCTAGGTCTGACGCACTTCACACGGGTGAGGCAAGGTCTGGCGCACTTCACACGGGCGAAGCAAAGTCTGACGCACTTCACACGGGGTGAGGCAAGGTCTGACGCACTTCACACGGGGTGAGGCAATGTGTGACGCACTTCACACGGGTGAGGCAAGGTCTGACGCACTTCACACGGGGTGAGGCAAGGTCTGACGCACTTCACACGGGTGAGGCAAGGTCTGACGCACTTCACACGGGTGAGGCAAGGTCTGACGCACTTCACACGGGTGAGGCAAGGTCTGACGCACTTCACACGGGTGAGGCTAGGTCTGACGCACTTCACACGGGTGAGGCAAGGTCTGACGCATTTCACACGGGCGAAGCAAGGTCTGACGCACTTCACACGGGGTGAGGCAAGGTCTGACGCACTTCACACGGGTGAGGCAAGGTCTGACGCACTTCACACGGGTGAGGCAAGGTCTGACGCACTTCACACGGGTGAGGCTAGGTCTGACGCACTTCACACGGGTGAGGCAAGGTCTGACGCACTTCACACGGGCGAAGCAAGGTCTGACGCACTTCACACGGGGTGAGGCAAGGTCTGACGCACTTCACACGGGGTGAGGCAAGGTGTGACGCACTTCACACGGGTGAGGCAAGGTCTGACGCACTTCACACGGGGTGAGGCAAGGTCTGACGCACTTCACACGGGGTGAGGCAAGGTGTGAGGCACTTCACACGGGTGAGGCAAGGTCTGACGCACTTCACACGGGGTGAGGCAAGGTCTGACGCACTTCACACGGGTGAGGCAAGGTCTGACGCACTTCACACGGGTGAGGCAAGGTGTGACGCACTTCACACGGGTGAAGCAAGGTCTGACGCACTTCACACGGGTGAGGCTAGGTCTGACGCACTTCACACGGGTGAGGCAAGGTCTGACGCACTTCACACGGGCGAAGCAAGGTCTGACGCACTTCACACGGGGTGAGGCAAGGTCTGACGCAATTCACACGGGGTGAGGCAAGGTCTGACGCACTTCACACGGGGTGAGGCAAGGTCTGACGCACTTCACACGGGTGAGGCAAGGTCTGACGCACTTCACACGGGGTGAGGCAAGGTCTGACGCACTTCACACGGGTGAGGCAAGGTCTGACGCACTTCACACGGGGTGAGGCAAGGTGTGACGCCTCACCCTCACAATGAGTTATTATTATGAATTATATAATGTCATGAGTGCTAATTAAACACAAGGCGTCCTATAGACTCCTCAGTCATATGTAGATGATATGTAGACCTGGTGTGTCGTGCACTATATATATGGCTACAGTGATGATGGGTGTAGTTCACTTATTATGCACCCTATACCCATCCTGTAGGCGGTAGTGGAAAGTGTTACAGAGGCACATAATGGGCTCAGGGACTCTGGAGCCAGATTCACGAAGCACTTACGAACCTGTCCATCTTTTCTCAATGTTTGGCGGCTTTGTTTACAATTATTAAACAGTTAATAAGCTCCGAAGCACCAGGAGGCTGTTTATAACAATAACAACAGTTGATTGGCAAGTTTTCATGCTTGTAAACTGTTTAATAAATGTAACCAAAGCCGTCAAAGATTGAGGAAAGATGTACACGGTCGTAAGTGCTTGCGTAACTGCTTCGTGAATCTAGCCCCTGAACCCCATAATTTTATTTAGCTAAGCAGGTTACAATCTTGATGAGCTAATTCAATGCACATCACAACCACTACATCAATGATGGTTGTGAGCAAAGATATTTACGGTAAGAAAGACTAGAAGCTCACAACCAGTGATATGTAAATGAGAAAAGTGTCTGAGGGCCTGAATTCAAGGCAGACTACCAATTGCATGAGAATGGGACTCCTCAAGGAGGAGTCCTCAGCCCTAGTATTTTTAACACCGTTACCATGGCATTTGCAGAAGGGTTTAATTTGCTAAGCTATGCTGATGATACAGCATTAGTCGCCACCGGTCCTTCACTCGTGAATAAGGCACAAGTGACGCTAGAGAAAGTAACATCTGAATGCAGCATTTTAGTGCCACAAATATCTGCTCAGAAATCTAATGCCTAAGACTAGGCTGCAACGCTCCAGATAAGCACCTACGCATTCAAGACACTAACCTTCAGTTACACAATACCAATATCTTTGAGTGTGGATGGATTCTAAAATAACATTTAACAAGTGAATTCAACGTTTGAAGGAGAAAGCAAAGTCACAACTGAATATAATGACACCTCAGAAGATGGAGAAGCGACGAGGTTTCGAAGGCACTGAAGCCTAATGTTGACCAGACCACACACTAGAAAATGAAGGGACGCCGACGTTTCGGTCCATCCTGGACCATTCTCAAGTCGATTGTGAATGGTCCAGGACGGACCGAAACGTCGTCGTCCCTTCACCTTCTAGTGTGTGGTCTGGTCAACATACTTCAGCCACGTTATTGTGACTCATCGCCTGCATACTGAAGCCTAATGAGAGCAATCACAGGGCCCCGTCTAGGCGCGTCACACAGTGTTTTGTGAATATTTTACATACACGCAGCTCGTTCCCTGGTTGATTATGCAGCGCCTGCCTTACTCTTTCTCCTGGTCAGTGGGCACAGGTTGAGGTTATAGCATCGTGATTCTGGGGCTCCCATCTGGGGGACACAGATTCTGGGACACATGATGATTCTGGGGCTCCCATCTGGGGACACATCATGATTCTGGGGCTCCCATCTGGGGACACATCATGATTCTGGGTCTCCCATCTGGGGGACACAGATTCTGGGACACATCATGATTCTGGGGCTCCCATCTGGGGACACATCATGATTCTGGGGCTCCCATCTGGAGGACACAGATTCTGGGACACATCATGATTCTGGGGCTCCCATGTTGGCTAAAATACATAGTTTAAGACTGGAAACCAAACTAACATCGGTTGAAACAAGGATAAAATGGCTTGCTGCATACATGTTAACCAAGACATTGACTAGACCATGAAACAGTTCACTTAAAAGATACAATCATTGGAGCACTAATTCGGGATGGAAGAACTCTCTGTAGTAATTGTTTGACTCACTGTGCAGTAAACAATATCAACATATCAATTGTGACACTAGCTCTCCACATATGTCAGTTACTTAATTTTGAAATTCCATTATATTCAGCCTTATTCAAACGTAAAACCAAAAAGTACCTAATTTCATCCTCAAAGTTTCCTACCTTGTGCTCCAAACTCACACAGTATCTTGTACTACCCACTTCCCCAATATTATTACTTAAAACGTGTAAAAACCAAAATTTTCAATTTTCAAATTTTCACCAAAATTGATGAGGTTTCATCAAAACCTCATCAATCACCTCTGTTAACTTATATTGTAGTTATTTGTTGATATAAAACCTTGCTACAGTGTACCTTTTCATCTTACCTGATATGTTAGTTTAAGGACCTGCCCGAAATGCTGTGCGTGTGTACGCATAATAATGCATGAATGCAAGGCTTTGCAAGAATGTACACATATCAATCTTATGTAATCTCACCAACCCATTGTACCTTCAAAGAATAAATTATTATTATTATTATTATTTTTATTATTATTATTATTATTATTATAATGCAAACAATTAAACGTCAAGGTCCTTGAATAATGGTTTAGGGGTGTAGAAATAGCCTAAGCTACTCTATCCCTTTGAGATGCATTTCTTTCTTATTTCAATAAACATACTTGAACTTGAACAACTGGGTGCAAAGTCATATAGAAAGGCTAGTTGGGGGGGTAGAAATAGCCTAAGCTACTCTATCCCTTTGAGATGTATTTTTTCTTGTCTCAATAAACATACTTGAACTTGAACTTGAACTTGAAAGGCTAGAGAATGACATTTCAGATGCAACTGCAAAACTTGCAACTTAAAAGAGGATTGCAGACATTTACATACCACAGAGTTTAGCACAAATAAGGTAATTAGAAAAAAAACAATGCAGAAGATGTATAATTGAGCATAATGCAGCAGCTGGAACATCAGGATCTGCAGGTTCGTGCAACAACTCAACCAACTACTTCATCAAAACCAACTTTCATCAAATCCTATTTTGATGAAAGGATTCACAGTAAATTATCACTCACAGGAAATTACAGGCACATAGAATAAATGGTAGAAGTATTAGTATTAAGCTTTAGCCTTAGTGTTTTTCCTGCCCGAAACGCTTTGCGTAATAGTGGCTTTAGGCATTGTATGTACTAGATCTATCTATAAATCCATCAACTTTTGTATCGTACCTTGTATGTATGTACTTTACCTGAATAAATATTTGTATTTGTTAGAATACTGGAATGGACAAAACAATGGTTAAAACAAAGAGAGCAAAAGGTCGTCCTGAACGGAAATGAATCTGACTGGAGGAATGTTATGAGTGGGGTACCCCAAGGTACCATTTTGGGGTCAACCCTTTTTGTAATATACATCAATGACACAGATGAGAATATTACAAACAACATCATCAAATTTACAGATGACATTAAGATGTACAGTAAAGTGGGAAGTGAAACAAATATTGAGGTTTTAATAAGATATCCACAGAAGCTCCACAAATGATCAGAAGACTGACAAATGCTTTTTAATAACGATAAATGCAAGACCTTTCATGATGGGCATAACATTCCACGTCTCAACTACCAAATCAACCTAGCAGCAGATAGATGAAAAAGGGACCTTGGGTCAGAATCCACCAATCACTGAATATTGCACAACAAGTGGGAGCTGCTGTAAGAAAAAGCAAACCAAATCCTATGAATAGTTAAACGAAATTTTGACTTCAAGGAAAAAAAATGTAGTTGTAGAACTGGATGAATCTTCTTAACTGTAGCCTGTGTTTAACGCAACAGTAAAATGTGTACTTGGATGAAAAAACGATTCTTCGCGGCAGGGGATCGTATTCCAGGGACCATAGGATTAAGGACTTGCCCGAAACGCTACGCGTACTAGTGGCTGTACAAGAATGTAACAACTCTTGTATATATCTCAAAAAAAAAAAAAAAAAAAAAAAAAAAAAAAAAAAAAAAAAAAAAAATCTCTGGTGCTTGTATCATCAGAATAAATCACTTGGATTATTGTATCCAAGGAGACCTCATCTTCAGAAAGACATAGTTGCTGTGGAGAAAGTTCAACACTTGGCGACTAAAATCATTCTTTAACTAAGTCGACTCTCATACCAGCAACGGTTGAGGGCCACAGGGCTAACAACACTACACACCAGGCATGACAGGGCGGATCTCATCGAAACTCATAAAATACCAGACCACTTCTTCGAAAGGTCAGATGTAGCACAAACAAGAAGCAACGGTTTCAAGCTCAACAAGCCACAATACAGGATGGTAAACAGATGCTTTTTCAACCATAGGGTTATAAATTCATGGAGTCGCCTTCCCGCCGAAGCCGCAAATGTAAAACGCTGATAATGTGTGATAATGATATGATAGACAGAATACTTAGGAACTACAAGAATTTTGCCCCAATGATTGTAACACTTACTATATTAATATGCAATATTAAATGTTGTATTGTGATTTGTCTATCTGTACTCACTGAATTTGTGCGCCCCTTGAGGGACTTGAAGTAGAGGGGGGTAGAAATAGCCTAAGCTACTCTATCCCTTTGAGATGTATTTTTTCTTGTCTCAATAAACATACTTGAACTTGAACTTGAGGTGCAGAATTTCAAAATCCAGCTCGACAAAATCATCAGGACAAATCGAGGGACCTTCGACAAGCCGCCGTCTTTCTGTCTTCGTCGAGGCCAATAGAAATAGTGGCCCCTTGGGTAAATTAGGGTAAACATTTAGGAAAGTATGGGGTGCACAATAAATACAAAATACAAATACAAATATTTATTCAGATAAAGTACATACATACAAGGTGAGATACAAAAGTTGATGGATTTATAGATAGAGCTAGTACATACAATGCCTAAAGCCACTATTACGCAAAGCGCTTCAGGCAGGAAAAACACTAAGACTAAAACTTAATACTAACTTAGATTAAAGTATAAATTGTGTTGAGAAAAAATCAGAAAAAAATGAAAAAAGGGGGGGGGGAAACATGGCAGAAAAAAAGCAAAAATACAATTTGGTCAACAAACAGCATTGTTTAAAGTCGTAGACATGGGTTGACATTTAGGGGTGATGTAGGTTACATTGAGTTAAACTACCACTCACAGGATAAGTATGGGGTGCACAATGAGCTACCCTCTCTAGCGACAATAGAATTATTCGATCCAGCTTTCCTGTACCGTTGTGAGCATGTACCGTAGTATTCATGTATCGCAGTGCTCATGTACCGTAGTATAATCTTGATGAGCTAGCTACAAAATTCAGTGCACATCGTCATATCAACAATGGGTTCGAGATTGACCACAAGTTACAATTACTAGTACAGTTGCTTCACGGACTCTATTTTGCACTTTGGATATACAATAGGAAATGTATATGTTTATCTCTCAGAACGTTTGGTAATATGTTTATTGTTTGTGATGTGTGTCTATGTATGTATTCACACGATGTACTGAACGGGGTGAGAATAGCTTGAGCTACCTCATCCCTTTGTGTGTATTTTACCTCAATAAACTTATTTCAATTTCAATTTCAATTTCAATACCATTTTTAAATAAACGTGTTACCCTTAATAACTTCCTGTAATGTAGTAGGACAATGTTCTGTATCTACACATTAGCTGAGTAATTTGAAAAAGAGGAAAACTCTGAAATATAAATGTATTAAGGATGTATTATTAAATTAAATGTATTATTTTACTGAATCATTTGATATTAGTAGCTATGTAAACTTTATTGCTTAGGAAATTACTTGTGTAATTTAAGTGTTTTGCATGGGAGTGAAATTACTGTATGAAATGTATTTTCTTATTTTCTGTGATATGTTAAATATGTTAAATATGATATGTGATATGTTAAATAATAATAAAAAAACATTAGATGATCAGAGGAAAAAGTCTCATAAATTCACATTCCCCGCGGGCCATCGACGCCAGAACCTGACACGTCACAGGTGAGATCCAAGCCTCCTGAGAGCCCCGAGTGGCTCCCACACCCTCTCCAGCACTCCTCTAGGACGACCGCCTCCCTTCATACGCCTTTCTTCTGGTTCTGGTTTGTAAACATCTCAGACCATCATGTCGGGTGGCCAAGGTGACGTGGAGATAGACATTTCTGGGGAAATTGAAGTGCCTAGCGATTTGAAAGCTCCTCCGAAGTCAGGGTAAGGTTACTTGGCCCAGTTTTGTACGCCTCATCCATTAACATTCGTCTTCTGGTTATAATAAGGTGGAAAAATAACTTTAGAACACTGAACAGGTGACACGTCATATGCAATATCTAAATTTGTTTTATCATTTTATATTTCTTCACTGGTATCAAACTAACATACAGTAATATTATGACTAACAGTATAGACTTTGAGGCTATTGTGACGTAATTTAAAAACTTTGCAATGACCTCTATGAAAGACTAGCCGCCACAGCTTAAGGAAAAAAAACAGGCTAATCGAATACAGGTTATTTTGTGTATGTAATGATTCGCTAACTGATTGTAGAACCTTTCTAACATTATCTATTGTAATTAAATCCAGCCTCATGTATAATGATGTACAGTCATCTTGAGATGATTTCGGGGCTTTAGTGTCCCCGCGGCCCGGTCCTCGACCAGGCCTCCACCCCCAGGAAGCAGCCCGTGACAGCTGACTAACACCCAGGTACCTATTGTACTGCTAGGTAACAGGGGCATAGGGTGAAAGAAACTCTGCCCATTGTTTCTCGCCGGAGCCTGGGATCGAACCCGGGACCACAGGATCACAAGTCCAGCGTGCTGTCCGCTCGGCCGACCGGCTCCCTCGGCAGTAGTTACAATAATGATATACGGAGTACAGTAGTTACAGTACAATTATAATAACTATTTACAGCATACTTGTTCACACTTTTACCGTTACTGATTGTACTCTAGGTACCGTTGTCTTTAACCCTTAGAAAGTGGTTATCGTCATTCGTTGATTCAAGTGATAATGCGGTCGTCATAAGATGATTTAAACAATTAGTCTGGTGTTTACATGTATGATGCAAATATGGATATAATAGGTCTCTGTGGATGTAATGGAGTTTACCTTGGAACATACAAAGAATGACATTGAATCGTGAAAAAACACTAGACTTATCGTTAAATGTACCCCACTCATTATTATAATTAATTTCTAATAATTGATAAATTGTATTCTGGATAGTATACTGTATTTACTTTTGTACAATTGCAATAATTAATTTTAGTGTATGGTATTTGGGAATATTTTGTTGACTAAACTCTAATTCTGATTCCCAAAAAATGACATCCGATTTGTCCAAAAGTACATGGTGCATGTACTTCTTATATTGGTATCGATAAATGAAAATAACAATATTTTTGTAGCCGAGTTTGTTACTGCCAGACGAGTTTCAACTCTGAAGTCTTTCGATTTTTTTTAATGAGTTATGGTCGAGTAGGGAAGATGTCGTGCAGCACCGTTAGTCAGGCTATTGTAAATAAGAATAAAAAATGTTTGTTTATGAAAGAGTTACAGTACTAGGTGATGAAACTTGGGGACCTTAGTGTGACCAGCTTGACAAAGGCAGTGGTAGCTAGCACTGTTTGTGATACAATACAGTACAGTATACTAAGACTATACACTGCAGAGTATGCAAATTGCATTTTAGTACAGGGACTAAAACCAGCAACTGCATGAAAAATGTGCAGTAATGTTTTGGCATTTATGGCTTCAGCGTGTAGTACACAGTAATTTTTTAAAATTACTGTATTTCTTAACACTTCATTCTTAAACAAATTTAGAAGATTTAAATGCAGCCCATCTACTTGCATCAATAATATAAACAGTAGTAGTGGCACTTCGATACTGTGTTAAAGTGATACAGTATAATATAAAGGAGTATATTTTATGCAAAAAATCAATTTGATGTACTTTTTTTAACCAATACATGATCTCCCACCATGAAGCTACTGCCCAGTCTCCTCCCTCCCTCTCATACCTGAGTGACACTCCTCCTTGCATTGCACTGATCCTCCACTAAACATCTCTCTTCCCTTCTATTTTTTGTTTATGATTTTCTTTAATTCATAGTACATTTACGTATACAATATTTTGTTCATCTCGTTGAATATTCTGAAACTGTTAATGACTTTCTTAATCCATTAATCTTTGTGGGATTTATTTGACTCCCTCAATAAATAATTAAAATAAAAGAACTACTAAACAGAAAAGAAAGATACTGTAACAGCAAACTTAGCTGTGAAAGCTAAGTTTGTGAAAGCTTAGCTGTGATGGTATTAACTGTAATATCCAGTGGCCCCTGGGAAGACTGTGTGGATCTTCGTGTGTCGGGTGTGGTGCAGTCACCATGTGTCCGTGTGACGCAGTCACCGTGTGTCAGTGTAATTAACTAAATGTACTTACAGGATGAGAGCTACACACTTGATGTCCCGTCTTCCTAGTACAATACACTACTGTCATATAACGTTTTGAAACCGACTGTTTTGGCATCCACCACCATCTCGCCTGTTCCAACTGTCGACTACTGTTTGCGAAAGTGAACTTTGTAACTTTTTTTTATATTTGGCAGCTTTGTTTCCATAACTTAAATCGATGACCTCTTGTTCTTTTAAGTTTCAGGTTTCAAGACGTCTTTATCAATTTTGTCAATTCCTGTTACTATTTTGTATGTGGCGATTACTGTATATCGCCTCTTTTTTTCCTTCTATCTTTTAGCTTTGTCATATTTAACACCATTATTCTCTCCTCGTAGCTCTTGTCTTTCAGTTCCAGAAGCCATTTTGTTGCATGTCTTTGCACCTTTTCCAGTTTGTTGATGTGCTTGTTGATGTGCTTCTTGAGATATGGGTACCATACAGCTGCTGCATACAGTATTTCTGTTTTGGTCTCGCAAAAGTTGTGAACAGTTTCTTTAGTATTTCACCATCCATGTATTTAAAAGCGATTCTGAAGTTGGAAAGCATAGCATGTGCTCCTTGTACAATGTTCTTTGTGTTCTATTGACAGTCTACTATCCACAACCATCCATAGATCTCTCTTTTTGCTAGAGTTCTTTAATTCTTTTACACTTAATATGTAGGTAGTGTGGGGCCTATTTTTACCTTTTCCATATTCCATAACAAGGCATTTATTTATACTGAATTCTATTTGCCACATGGTGCTCCATAAACTTTTGTCTAAGTCATTTTGAAGAGCATGACAATCATATAAGTTTCTTTTCTTCCCTAGCAGCTTAGGTTGCTATCAAACATGTTCATTTAATTCTGTATTCCTTCGGTTAGATCATTTATATAGACGATGAACATCTCTGGTGCTAGAACTGAACCCTGTGGTACTGAGCTGGTGACACTCCTTCCTTCGGATACATTGCCTCTAATTACCGCCCTCCCTTTTCTGGCAGTTCGAAAATTTTTCATCCATGTCAGTATTTGTCACTTCTCCATGTTCCAGTTTCCAGAAGAACCTCTAGTGGGAGATTGTCAAAGGACATTTTTATGTCCAGATAAACTTGGTTAACCCAACCCAACCTGTAGAATCTCTGTAGCTCTCATTAAAACACAAGTAGATTTGTTACACAGGCTCTTCCTGTTTGAAAACCGTACCATCTGTATTACTATATCATTTCTCTCCAGGTATTCTATCTGCTTGGTTTTAACTTTTTTTTTCTAGTGTTTTGACTACCACATTTGTCAATGAAACAGGTCTATAATTTAGAGGGTCTTCTCTGCTTCTATTTTTGTAGATTGGAACTTTTTGCCTTTTTCCATATATCTGCTAAGATTCCTGTACATAAACACGTTTGGAATATCAGTTGAAGTGGACTGCTTGGCTGATGTGCACATTCTCTCAGAACCCAAGGTGAAACTCCATCTGGTCCAACTGCTTTATTTTTTCTTACCTCCTTGAGTAATTTTCCACTTCATCTTGAGACACCTCAATGCATTCTCTGGTGTTCTCTGAAACCCTCATTTTACGTGCACACATTGGAACTGTTTATTTAATGTCTTTTTCCGTGATTCTGTTTCCCATTTTCAGCCTCTGGATTTTATCTTTTACCTGCCATTTTCTTTTAGTAAATTTATAAAATAGGCCTGGTTCGGTTTTATATTTATCTGCTATTCCTTTCTTAAAATGTCTGTTTCTCTTCTCACTGTCGTGTAGTTGTTTCTTGCTTCTTTATATTGCTGGTATGTTTGAGAATTCGGCCTTATTGTTATACTGATTCCATTGTCTTTTGTTCTCTTGCCCTCTCGCAATATATGTTGAACCAGTCTTGCTTCCTAGTTCTGCATCTCTATACTGGTATAAATGTCATGCGTCTCGTATATTTCATTTGCTACTAGTAAATCTTTCCAATCAAATCCATTCTAGAACTTACCAAGTTTCTCAAAGTCCTCTTGAAATAGTTCTTGTACATTATTTCCTTTACTCCAATCTCTTCTATATTATAATGAATTTCATATTTAATTTCCAAAAGGACATGGTCGATCTTGCCCACTGGAGGAAGGTACTGAAAGTTGAATATCTTTCTTTCCTGGTAAATACCAAATCCAGCAATGAGGGAATATCACCTTCCCTCATTCTTATGGGCCGTTTTAAATACTGACACGAGACTCCAAGGTGTGGCTTACGAATTGGTCGGTCCAAAGGTCCTCTGTTCTTGCTTCATAGCATTCATAGGCTACACTTCCGCTCCCCCCCCCTCCAGCATAGGCTGCACTTCCCCCCCGTCCCCCACATTCCATCATAGGCTACACTCCCCCCCCTCCAGCATAGGCTGCACTTTCCCCCCCCCCACATTCCAGCATAGGCTACACTTCCCCCCTCCAGCATAGGCACTCCCCCCCTTCCATCATAGGCTACATTCCCCCCCCCTCCAGCATAGGCACTTCCCCCCCTTCCATCATAGGCTACATTCCCCCCCCCCTCCAGCATAGGCTACACTTCCCCCCCTCCAGCATAGGCTACACTTCCCCCCCCCCAGCATAGGCTACACTTCCCCCCCCAGCATAGGCTACACTTCCCCCCCCCAGCATAGGCTACACTTCCCCCCCCCAGCATAGGCTACACTTCCCCCCCCCCAGCATAGGCTACACTTCCCCCCCCAGCATAGGCTACACTTCCCCCCCCCAGCATAGGCTACACTTCCCCCCCCCAGCATAGGCTACACTTCCCCCCCAGCATAGGCTACACTTCCCCCTCCAGCATAGGCTACACTTCTCCCCCCTCCAGCATAGGCTACACTTCTCCCCCCTCCAGCATAGGCTACACTCCCCCCCCCTCCAGCATAGGCTACACTTCCCCCCCTCCAGCATAGGCTACACTTCCCCCCCCTCCAGCATAGGCTACACTTCCCCCCCCCTCCAGCATAGGCTACACTTCCCCCCCCCTCCAGCATAGGCTACACTTCCCCCCCCCCTCCAGCATAGGCTACACTTCCCCCCCCCTCCAGCATAGGCTACACTTCCCCCCCCCCTCCAGCATAGGCTACACTTCCCCCCCCCCTCCAGCATAGGCTACACTTCCCCCCCCCTCCAGCATAGGCTACACTTCCCCCCCCCCTCCAGCATAGGCTACACTTCCCCCCCCCCTCCAGCATAGGCTACACTTCCCCCCCCCTCCAGCATAGGCTACACTTCCCCCCCCCCTCCAGCATAGGCTACACTTCCCCCCCTCCAGCATAGGCTACACTTCCCCCCCCTAAAGCATAGGCTACACTTCCCCCCCCCCTCCAGCATAGGCTACACTTCCCCCCCCCCCTCCAGCATAGGCTACACTCCCCCCCCCCCTAAAGCATAGGCTACACTTCCCCCCCCCCTCCAGCATAGGCTACACTTCCCCCCCCCCTCCAGCATAGGCTACACTTCCCCCCCCCCTCCAGCATAGGCTACACTTCCCCCCCCTAAAGCATAGGCTACACTTCCCCCCCCTAAAGCATAGGCTACACTTCCCCCCCCTCCAGCATAGGCTACACTTCCCCCCCCTCCAGCATAGGCTACACTTCCCCCCCCCCTCCAGCATAGGCTACACTTCCCCCCCCTCCAGCATAGGCTACACTTCCCCCCCCTCCAGCATAGGCTACACTTCCCCCCCCCCTCCAGCATAGGCTACACTTCCCCCCCCCTCCAGCATAGGCTACACTTCCCCCCCCCCTCCAGCATAGGCTACACTTCCCCCCCCTAAAGCATAGGCTACACTTCCCCCCCCTAAAGCATAGGCTACACTTCCCCCCCCTCCAGCATAGGCGACACTTCCCCCCCCCCTCCAGCATAGGCTACACTTCCCCCCCCTAAAGCATAGGCTACACTTCCCCCCCCCTAAAGCATAGGCTACACTTCCCCCCCCCTCCAGCATAGGCTACACTTCCCCCCCCCTCCAGCATAGGCTACACTTCCCCCCCCCCTCCAGCATAGGCTACACTTCCCCCCCCCCTCCAGCATAGGCTACACTTCCCCCCCCCCTCCAGCATAGGCTACACTTCCCCCCCCTAAAGCATAGGCTACACTTCCCCCCCCCTCCAGCATAGGCTACACTTCCCCCCCCCTCCAGCATAGGCTACACTTCCCCCCCCTCCAGCATAGGCTACACTTCCCCCCCCCTCCAGCATAGGCTACACTTCCCCCCCTCCAGCATAGGCTACACTTCCCCCCCCCTCCAGTATAGGCTACACTTCCCCCCCCCTCCAGCATAGGCTACACTTCCCCCCCCCCCTCCAGCATAGGCTACACTTCCCCCCCCTCCAGCATAGGCTACACTTCCCCCCCCCCTCCAGCATAGGCTACACTTCCCCCCCCTCCAGCATAGGCTACACTTCCCCCCCCCCCTCCAGCATAGGCTACACTTCCCCCCCCCCCCTGCAGCATAGGCTACACTTCCCCCCCCTGCAGCATAGGCTACACTTCCCCCCCCTCCAGCATAGGCTACACTTCTCCCCCCTCCAGCATAGGCTACACTTCCCCCCCTCCAGCATAGGCTACACTTCCCCCCCTCCAGCATAGGCTACACTTCCCCCCCCCCTCCAGCATAGGCTACACTTCCCCCCCCCCTCCAGCATAGGCTACACTTCCCCCCCCCTCCAGCATAGGCTACACTTCCCCCCCCCTCCAGCATAGGCTACACTTCCCCCCCCCTCCAGCATAGGCTACACTTCCCCCCCCCTCCAGCATAGGCTACACTTCCCCCCCCCCTCCAGCATAGGCTACACTTCCCCCCCCTCCAGCATAGGCTACACTTCCCCCCCCTCCAGCATAGGCTACACTTCCCCCCCCCTCCAGCATAGGCTACACTTCCCCCCCCCTCCAGCATAGGCTACACTTCCCCCCCCCTCCAGCATAGGCTACACTCCCCCCCCCTCCAGCATAGGCTACACTCCCCCCCCTCCAGCATAGGCTACACTCCCCCCCCTCCAGCATAGGCTACACTTCCCCCCCCCTCCAGCATAGGCTACACTTCCCCCCCCCCTCCAGCATAGGCTACACTCCCCCCCCTCCAGCATAGGCTACACTCCCCCCCCCTCCAGCATAGGCTACACTTCCCCCCCCTCCAGCATAGGCTACACTCCCCCCCCCTCCAGCATAGGCTACACTCCCCCCCCCTCCAGCATAGGCTACACTCCCCCCCCTCCAGCATAGGCTACACTCCCCCCCCCTCCAGCATAGGCTACACTCCCCCCCCTCCAGCATAGGCTACACTTCCCCCCCCCCTCCAGCATAGGCTACACTCCCCCCCCCCTCCAGCATAGGCTACACTTCCCCCCCCCCTCCAGCATAGGCTACACTCCCCCCCTCCAGCATAGGCTACACTTCCCCACCCCTCCAGCATAGGCTACACTTCCCTCCCCCCCTCCAGCATAGGCTACACTTCCCCCCCCCCTCCAGCATAGGCTACACTTCCCCCCCCCCTCCAGCATAGGCTACACTTCCCCCCCCCTCCAGCATAGGCTACACTCCCCCCCCCTCCAGCATAGGCTAACACTCCCCCCCCCTCCAGCATAGGCTACACTCCCCCCCCCCTCCAGGCATAGGCTTACACTTCCCCCCCTGCCAGCATAGGCACACTCCCCCCCCCTCCAGCATAGGCTACACTCCCCCCCCCTCCAGCATAGGCTACACTCCCCCCCCCTCCAGCATAGGCTACACTCCCCCCCCTCCAGCATAGGCTACACTCCCCCCCTCCAGCATAGGCTACACTTCCCCACCCCCTCCAGCATAGGCTACACTTCCCCCCCCCTCCAGCATAGGCTACACTTCCCCACCCCCTCCAGCATAGGCTACACTTCCCCCCCCCTCCAGCATAGGCTACACTTCCTCCCCCCTCCAGCATAGGCTACACTCCCCCCCCCTCCAGCATAGGCTACACTTCCCCCCCCCCTCCAGCATAGGCTACACTTCCCCCCCCCTCCAGCATAGGCTACACTTCCCCCCCCCTCCAGCATAGGCTACACTCCCCCCCCCTCCAGCATAGGCTACACTCCCCCCCCTCCAGCATAGGCTACACTCCCCCCCCTCCAGCATAGGCTACACTCCCCCCCCCTCCAGCATAGGCTACACTCCCCCCCCCCTCCAGCATAGGCTACACTTCCCCCCCCCTCCAGCATAGGCTACACTCCCCCCCCTCCAGCATAGGCTACACTTCCCCACCCCCTCCAGCATAGGCTACACTTCCCCCCCCCTCCAGCATAGGCTACACTCCCCCCCCTCCAGCATAGGCTACACTTCCCCCCCCTCCAGCATAGGCTACACTCCCCCCCCTCCAGCATAGGCTACACTTCCCCCCCCCTCCAGCATAGGCTACACCTCCCCCCCCCCTCCAGCATAGGCTACACTTCCCCCCCCCCTCCAGCATAGGCTACACTTCCCCCCCCTCCAGCATAGGCTACACTTCCCCCCCCCTCCAGCATAGGCTACACTTCCCCCCCCTCCAGCATAGGCTACACTTCCCCCCCCCTCCAGCATAGGCTACACTTCCCCCCCCCTCCAGCATAGGCTACACTTCCCCCCCCCTCCAGCATAGGCTACACTTCCCACCCCCCTCCAGCATAGGCTACACTCCCCCCCTCCAGCATAGGCTACACTCCCCCCCTCCAGCATAGGCTTCACTCCCCCCCTCCAGCATAGGCTACACTCCCCCCCTCCAGCATAGGCTACACTCCCCCCCTCCAGCATAGGCTACACTCCCCCCCTCCAGCATAGGCTACACTCCCCCCCTCCAGCATAGGCTACACTCCCCCCCCTCCAGCATAGGCTACACTCCCCCCCTCCAGCATAGGTTACACTCCCCCCCCCTCCAGCATAGGCTACACTCCCCCCCCCTCCAGCATAGGCTACACTCCCCCCCCCCTCCAACATAGGCTACACTCCCCCCCCCCTCCAGCATAGGCTACACTCCCCCCCCTCCAGCATAGGCTACACTCCCCCCCCCTCCAGCATAGGCTGCACTCCCCCCCCTCCAGCATAGGCTACACTCCCCCCCCCTCCAGCATAGGCTACACTCCCCACCCCTCCAGCATAGGCTACACTCCCCCCCCCCCTCCAACATAGGCTACACTCCCCCCCCCCTCCAGCATAGGCTACACTCCCCCCCCCTCCAGCATAGGCTACACTCCCCCCCCCCCTCCAGCATAGGCTACACTCCCCCCCCTCCAGCATAGGCTACACTCCCCCCCCCTCCAGCATAGGCTACACTCCCCCCCCTCCAGCATAGGCTACACTCCCCCCCCCTCCAGCATAGGCTACACTCCCCCCCCCCTCCAGCATAGGCTACACTCCCCCCCCTCCAGCATAGGCTACACTCCCCCCCCCCTCCAGCATAGGCTACACTCCCCCCCCCTCCAGCATAGGCTACACTCCCCCCCCCCTCCAGCATAGGCTACACTCCCCCCCCCCCCCTCCAGCATAGGCAACACTCCCCCCCCCTCCAGCATAGGCAACACTCCCCCCCCTCCAGCATAGGCTACACTCCCCCCCCCCTCCAGCATAGGCTACACTCCCCCCCCCCCTCCAGCATAGGCTACACTCCCCCCCCCTCCAGCATAGGCTACACTCCCCCCCCCTCCAGCATAGGCTACACTCCCCCCCCCCTCCAGCATAGGCTACACTCACCCCCCTCCAGCATAGGCTACACTTCCCCCCCCTCCAGCATAGGCTACACTTCCCCCCCCTCCAGCATAGGCTACACTTCCCCCCCCCTCCAGCATAGGCTACACTTCCCCCCCCCTCCAGCATAGGCTACACTTCCCCCCCCCTCCAGCATAGGCTACACTTCCCCCCCCCTCCAGCATAGGCTACACTTCCCCCCCCCTCCAGCATAGGCTACACTCCCCCCCTCCAGCATAGGCTACACTCCCCCCCTCCAGCATAGGCTACACTCCCCCCCTCCAGCATAGGCTACACTCCCCCCCTCCAGCATAGGCTACACTCCCCCCCCCCTCCAGCATAGGCTACACTCCCCCCCCCCTCCAGCATAGGCTACACTCCCCCCCCCCTCCAGCATAGGCTACACTCCCCCCCCCCCTCCAGCATAGGCTACACTCCCCCCCCCCTCCAGCATAGGCTACACTCCCCCCCCCTCCAGCATAGGCTACACTCCCCCCCCCCTCCAGCATAGGCTACACTCCCCCCCCCTCCAGCATAGGCTACACTCCCCCCCCCTCCAGCATAGGCTACACTCCCCCCCCTCCAGCATAGGCTACACTCCCCCCCCTCCAGCATAGGCTACACTCCCCCCCCCTCCAGCATAGGCTACACTCCCCCCCCTCCAGCATAGGCTACACTCCCCCCCCCCTCCAGCATAGACTACACTCCCCCCCCCTCCAGCATAGGCTACACTCCCCCCCCCCTCCAGCATAGGCTACACTCCCCCCCCTCCAGCATAGGCTACACTCCCCCCCCCTCCAGCATAGGCTACACTCCCCCCCCTCCAGCATAGGCAACACTCCCCCCCTCCAGCATAGGCTACACTCCCCCCCCTCCAGCATAGGCTACACTCCCCCCCCTCCAGCATAAGCTACACTCCCCCTCCCCTCCAGCATAGGCTACATTCCCCCCCCCCTCCAGCATAGGCTACACTTCCCCCCCCCCCTCCAGCATAGGCTACACTTCCCCCCCCCCTCCAGCATAGGCTACACTTCCCCCCCCTCCTGCATAGGCTACACTTCCCCCCCCTCCAGGATAGGCTACACTTCCCCACCCCCTCCAGCATAGGGTGCACTTCTCCCCCCCTCCAGCATAGGCTACACTTACCCCCCCTCCAGCATAGGCTACACTTACCCTCCCCCCTCCAGCATAGGCTACACTCCCCCACTCCCCCCACCCTCCAGCATAGGCTACACTTCCCCCCCCCTCCAGCATAGGCTACACTCCCGCACTCCTTCCACCCTCCAGCATAGGCTACACTGCCCCTCCCTCTCCAGCATAGGCTACACTGCCCCTCCCTCTCCAGCATAGGCTACACTGCCCCTCCCTCTCCAGCATAGGCTACACTCCCCCCTCCCCTCCAGCATAAGCTACACTTCCCCCCCCCCCCTCCAGCATAGGCTACACTTCCCCCCATCCAGCATAGGCTACTCCACTGTGTATACTGCTCCCCCTAGCATATTCTACACCCACCAGTATAGTCTATGCTCCTCAATATGAGCAAATCTGTTCTTAGTATATTCATTACCCCTAGTATTCACTATGCCAAATGCTGTATTCCTTGCTGCTCCTAGTATACCTTGCTCCTCCTAGAATACCTTACACTCTAACATATACAATTACACCTCCACCCCACTACACATTTTCAAAGTATTCATTGCTCTTTAAAACCATCCACTGCACATTAGGCCACCTTGTGATTATGGGTATTACTCTAGCGTGTACTCATTGTGTTCCCTGTATTCATTACACTGCCCTGTTTGTACCTTGAGGTTTCCTGCCACAGGGATACCTTGATTTGCCTTCATGTACTATAAACATCCTGTATATACCACGCTCTCAATGCCTGCTTTAGAGTTGCCAACTGTTTATTTATGAAGTTGATATTCTACACAAATTGTGGTAAGTAGGTTTATTTTTTTTAATTTGTATGTAAACACTTGTAAATACAGTACCATGTTTTGTTTACATGCATTGTTTATTGACCTAAAAATTTTCTTTGTTAATATGAACACCTGCAACCTGACTCACTGCACTGCGTTGTTGGCTACAGTGAGGACACAGGTGCAGGTGAGCCGCAGGAACAGGTGTCCAACCCATTTAGTATGGAGGTTGATAGAGAGCAGCCAAGTTGTTTCAAGAAGTGAGTCAATTTAACAGAAACTTGTCCAGATTGAATTATCTTTGTGCTGGCAACAACTTCCCACTTTCTCTTTGTGCTGGCAACAACTTCCCACTTTCTCTTTGTGCTGGCAACAACTTCCCACTTTCTCTTTGTGCTTTCAACAACTTCCCACTTTCTCTTTGTGCTTTCAACAACTTCCCACTTTCTTTGTGCTGGCAACAACTTCCCACTTTCTCTGTTTTTTGGTGATGGTTTTGAGAACGTTCCTTCTCCTGCTGAAGCATGCTTGCTGCGGTTGACTAGAATACTGGGGTAATCGGACGCATTTTATTTTGTGCATTTCACTAATATTTTTATTCACTACATATTGTTTTATTCAATCTAGGCTGGATTATTTACTGGCTATTGTTTTATTCAATCTGTATCTGGGCTGGATTATTTACTGCATATTGTTTTATTCAATCTGTATCTGCGCTGGATTAATTAAACGAGTCTGCAGTACTTGGTGTTTTGGAAAATTATACTATAAGAATATTTTGTTAACCTTCGAAGGGTAATACAGTACTGTAGTGTTTATTAGGTGTTCTTGGCATGTTTTTGTTTTTTGTTGTATTTTTTTGTTTTATACCCTGACAGGTCTAAATTGAATACCTTCAATGATTCATCATATTGAAACTTAACCTATGTATTGTATGGCTGTTTAATGTAATTACATAAGTGTAATTACCTAAGTGTAGGTACAGGATAAGAGCTAGGCTTGTTGTTTCCAGTCTTCCCAGCACCGTCATATAATGCTTTGAAACTACAGTTCTGATGGTGGCCTCCGCCACCTTCCCACTTATTCCAGTTGTCTACCACTATTGTTGTGAAAGTGAATTTTCTTGTATATCTTTGGCAGCTTTGTTTAGATACAGTAGCTTAAATCTATGACCTCTTGTTCTTGGTGTACTAAGTCTTGGGAATTCTTCCCTATCAATTTTGTCGATTCTGTTACTACAGTACTTTATACATAGTGATCATATTGCCTTTTCTATCTTTTCCATATTTTCTTCAATCTTCTGGTTTTGGCATATTTAATGCCTCTAACATCTCCTCGTAGCACTTGTCTTTCAGTTCTGGGAGCGATTTAGTTGCATGTCTTTACACCTTTTACAGTTTGTTGATGAGTTTCTCAAGATATGAACACCATACAACCGCTACATATTCCAGCTTTGGTCTCTAAAAGGTTGTAAACAATTAGTATTTCACCATGCATGTATTCAAAAGCAATTCTGAAATTTGAAAGCGTAGCATAGGCTCCTGGCACTATGTTCTTTTTGGTCCTCAGGTGAGCTTTCTATCTAGAACTACCCCTAGATCGTTCTTTTATCATAATTTTATAAAGCATTTTCATATAATTTGTAGGTTGTGTGGTCTATTTTTCTCCTATTCCACATTTCATATCATAGCATTTATTTACGTTAAATTCCATCTGCCAAGTGGTGCTCCATATACTGTACTTTTGTCCAGGTCTTTTTATAGGGTATGACAATCATCTAAGTTTATGTTCCTTAGTATCTTAGCATCATCGGCAAACATGTTCATGTAATTCTGTATTCCTTCTGGTAGATCATTTATGTAGACATTGAACATCACCAGTGCAATAACTGAACCCTGTGTACTCCACTTGTGACATTTTTTCAATCTGATACATTGCCTCTGATTACTGCCCTCATTTTTCCATCAGAACATTTTTTCATGCATGTTAAGGCCTCCCTGTCACTCCAGTATGTTCCAGTCTCCAGAAGAACCTCTTTTGTGGTACTGTCAAAAGCTTTTTTTTTTTTTTTTTTTTTTTTTTTTTTTTAAGTACCCAGTACCATCAATTGTGCTTTATTTCAAGTTTTTTTTTATTACCTGACTCAAATTCATTATAAGACCCTCTCTTTTGTCTATTTCTTTCTATATCATATGCTGTTTGCTGGTGGATTGTAGGCAATTATGAATACTGTTTTCTTTCTTGTTGTATGTCTACAGTTTTATTATGTCATCCCATCTTGTTTATTATTTTTTGGGTCTACACTCGGCATCACCTCAGAGCATCACCTTGTTTATAGTTTCTTCCAGTATAGTCTGCCAGAGTGATATTGGGGATATTCAGCTGTGTTATATTATTTAGCTCCAATATTTATCTTAATCCATTATTACTTGTATACAAAATTTATAGGAACCTGTTGCCTCCATCCTTTCTCCATTCTCCCCATCCTTCTGGTGTCTTGTCCACCTGTCCCTTATATTCCACTTCATTGGCTCTGATTCCTATCACCTTTTGGAAAAAAGTCTTCCTCATTCGTACTCTCATTTAACGGTTTTGCTTCATCTGAGTACCTTTTTAGCTTTTCCTAGCCTTCTCTTGAGCTCTCTCTCCATGGTTCTGACCATGGTTCCCATCCTCATAAAGATGGAGGCCATACAATGGGATCGAACCCACATACAGCATTTGTTTTTTGGGATTGAAATCCCCCTTTTGGATCCAACTTTGCCTTCCCTAATTCCTCTCCTGAGGCATTGCACTCTCATACCTTGCACTGAAGAAATTCTTTTATCTCTCATGCTCATTTCAATAGTTCACTTTCCATTTATCACTTCTCATCCTGGTCCAACCCCCCTTTTCAAATACTGCCTTTTCCAAATCTTGGTATCTTGGGTAGTGTCTGCATCTCTTCACTTCTTCAGCATTGCAAAATATAGTTCATTCAGCATTTCCTCATATAACTTGGATACTGAATCTTAAGTACTAGTCTGTTGACTAATCTTTGGATGTTCTTGATCTTTGTACTTGGGAAGGTGTTGGCTGATACTGGCACCACATATCACTCCCTTGTGATGTGATATGTGGTGTCTTGTATGTAAGATGTGTGGTGTCAAGATATGGGTCTTGTATAGGGGGAAGTTGCTAATGTTGGGCTTCTCACCAGTATCGGGCCCCCTGCCGAGAAAGCCTACAGAGCCTGCAACCAGGGAAATGGGTGAAATCATATAAATGACAGGAACTCTTCGAATATACTCCAGTAACATGATGAAATATGAGTCATCAGGGTTTGATTTTTGTGATTTTATATGCTTTTAAGGCAGATTTAATTTTGCTTAGGATCATATTTTTGTATTAGTTATGTTTTATTTTTAGATGCTGGTAGTTCTGAAACTAGGTAGTCATTTAGAAAGGTCTTTCTGGGTGATAAAGGGGGGAAGGGGGGTCTTGGATACCAGCACTAGTCATACCATTGTCACAATCCCACCACCAAAACAAAGTACAATATACTGTACTGTATAGCCAAAGCTCTTGAAAATTCCATGGCAAGTCATTTCCAAAACTGAATAAGAGGTCTCAGATTCCAGTGAACTTACATAAGGGAAAGTGATAGAGGAAAGTTATCAAACAACGTGAAAATACCACCAAAGACCAACTGACATGCATCATTACCATGTCCACTAATATTGGATATTTATGCTTAGTATTGTCTGAGGAAGAAGCCACCAAACATTTTATTACTTGATACATGAGCATTGTCCTAAAGATGCCAGTGTCTGGGGGGGGGGGCCCCTTAAAGGAGCCAAACGTCTGGGAACCAGGCATTATGGAATTATTACTTGATAGTATTGAAACGGTGGATATACAGTAATGAAAACCATAATGTTCATGGTTATACTGTACTGTATTGGTAAAATGTAATTACAATTAGGATCTGTCTAGATACTGCTAACTGGGAGCTGAACACTTTGCGTAATGGTTTATTTCCAACCACCTCCGTATTTTGGTTTATATCTCTGAAAATATTGCATATTTAGACATTGTGATGTCATATCTATAAGTTACATCTATAAAATGTCTCCTCTTGCTATAAATGCTATTTATGCTTCAGTAAAAGTATTATATGTATATTTATATCTTTAAAGCCAATTGAACCAATATGTAATTTGTACCAGAGGGGTGGATACCACTGACTTAACCTTGTGTGCTTTCTTGAACAGTTGCTCTTCAACTGGTGCTATACAGTACAAGTCATGCTATTCCCATGGCTTGCTCATATTATTGTTGCAATATTTTAGTCTTGTATCATATCTCGTCCAAGAAGTTTCAAAACGGTGAACATTGACATGAAACAAGGTTGTTGTTGTTTACATACAGTATTTAACAAAAAATGATACATAATTATTGGGACTCTGCTTGTTCTGTTTTTCAGTAGAATATGTCCTCTGTTACTGTTTCTACTTTGTGTTCATCACGTACATCTTTGACCAGTGGAGTTGCCTTTCTGGATATGCTATCCTGTGTTTTTATTTTTCAATTTGTTGATGCTACAAAATTAGTGACGGGTTTTTTGTGTTTTACAAATGTATTTTTGTGGTGCACTTGTCAGCACAGTTAGGTCACGGCCGAAATGTTCAGATTCGATTCCCACAACAGGACAGAAACACTTGAGCAATGTTTCCCTTCGCCTGATGCCTTTGATCACCTAGCAGTTAATGAAACCTTGGAGTTAGGTAACTGCATTATGGGGTTGCATCTGGGGAAGGTGCAACCCATAATGCAGTTAGCAATAGGGGGGGGGATCATTCATAAGTTTAACAGGCTTTCTGTCCCTGACTGGGAAAACCATAATATGTACCATGACACAATTGTATTGGTAACATGTGAAAGGCATAAGGGTCTTTTGGTACATACGGAAGTGTGACCTGTAAAAGCTACTGAACATGTTAGAGTACATTCTAGTCCTTGACCTCGTAGCACTGGCATTTGTTACTGAGCGTGCAGGTGTGGTGAGGATGGCAACACCTGTGGTAGTGGCAGCCTTGGTAGTGGGTGCCATCAGGTTGTGGTTATGTTCCCTCATCACTTATAAAAGGTGCTGTGGTGGATGGTGTCATAATTTACTGTGTCAGTTGAGTGCTCAACAACAACAACACTGCGTTGATATTGCTGTTTTTTGTGCAAGCTCTTTCTCCCGAATTGAACAAAGTGGTTTGTAAATAACACATTGAAATATCTAAATGTCTTGTTAAATATCTTGAAATGCCAAAAGAGTTTTAATTATATGCTGTGTTTTAACTCTCCAACATCTGATGGAGTACTGTATTCATTTTCATCTAAATTATGGTTACATACCTAAAGGCCCTTACATTAAGGGTCTTGTAGTACAGTTGGGTTAGTTCTTGACTCGCACTCGAGAATTGTGGATTCAAATCCTGGGCAAAACAAAAATGGTTGGGTGTGTTTATCACCTAATGCACCTGTTCACCTAGCAGTAAATAGTTGCCCAGGAGTTAGTCAGCTTGTGGGGTTTCATCCTAGTGCAGAGGGAACCTCGATATATGTTTAATGTGCACTGTATGTATAAACTGGCTGCTTGTCCCCCAACATAGTGAATTATTATTATTGTTATGATATAGGAAAGATTATTTTTAGGGTGATACATTTCCATGGGGATAGTGCGACAACCAGAGTTCAAACTCCATAGTCTCTCGAGACTGATGGATACCTGTAAGTGTGATTCTAACCAGTCGACCAGCAAAGCCAGCAGAGTTACGGTTCATTAGGTTGTGAGATTCTCTCTGCCGGACACTAGGCAGAGGCAAGGTTTCTCTTAATGATGTCACTGACTTCATAGTGTCTTTGAGTGCCAACCTCCTGATTTTCCACAGTGCAGGCCATGCGATCCATATTTGTCTGCAGCTGCCTCACCATAGATAGAGAGTGTACAGTGTGGATTGGGGCAGCAAGGCAGAGGGCAACTGCAATACAGAGTTGCTGTGGATCAAGACTTGTGCCTGTTGCAGACATAGGAACTGCCAAAAGAAAGTCCCCTGCATGGAGAGCCTGCACAGCTGTGAGGCGAGCATGATCACTGGGGGTTGTTGCTGCCTCCAGCAAAGATGCGGCTTCTTTATCTACAATGGGTCTGTCCCAGCTGGAGTGTTTGCTTTCAGTAGTGTTAGTCTGAGTCATGGGTCTACCAGGGTACCCCATTTTGTGTTGCATTCCATGTATTGGGAGTTGTATGTCCCCACTGAATCACCCCAGGTTGTCTGGTAGAATTTCCTTGGTCAGATCATCCAATGTCGAGGAGGAAGATGGGAAGGCTGGGACAGAAAATTGGGAGGCAGTGAGGATGCCAAGGCCACCGAGCCTGACTAGAAGAGTGGCTTGCTTTCACTGATTGAGGGGAAGGTTGACAACTTTTTCTAGCATGATCTCCAAGCTTTTGGCTCTTGTAAGATGAGGTGTGCCTCAAAAAGAAATTGCTATGGAAGGGATAGGCATCTAATGAGGAGATAAAAAGCATCTGGAGCAACTGTCACCAGTCCTAGCTTCCATCCTTCTTAGGTTAGTGGTTTTCTTATAAAGGATCTGTTCAGTGCCATTAGACCTGAGAGGGGGCTCCAGGGAGAGTGCTGTCTGTAGGCTTCATGACATGGGCTTTGGGCAAGACAGAGTTGACTTTATCTATGATGTTTGAAGAAACTATTTTACACTTGAGGGGTTTAGGGACACTAGGGGGTCAGCTATAGTGTCATTCCAGAAACCAGATATTGAACTTGCTGGACAAGCTTTCGGTGATTTCTTTTAAGACTAAGCAGAAAAGAGGAGCTAGAGGATCACCTTGCTGGACTTGATCTGATTTCAGGTCTTGATCGTGATCTGATTGACTTTATCTGATTTTGTGTTCGACAGAGCAATTTTGGTTCACCACTGTAGCAAGATAGACTGAATGGATAGAGAGGCCAAAAATGGTGATGTATATACAGCATAGAGCATGGCATCTCTTCTGACATGTTAAAAGCATTTTTAAAGTCCAGTTTGATCAGAGATGTTAGTGATGTACACTAATGCTGTATGAGCAGCTGCTTCACAACCTTGGGGGATCCCAAATCAAAGCTGAATTGGTTTCAGCAATTCAGCGACTTGCTGGCTGACGATCCTCGTGGCAGCCTTGGCAACTAGCCATCGGAGAAAGTTGTCAACAGCGATTGGCCCGATTCCCCCATTCTTCTCAATTGCGCAGAGGGCATATATAAAATATACAGTATAAATGTATATACATATAAATATGTAAATATAGAAAATGTATAAAATTCTTGCCTTCATGTGTCTTGGTTAATATTCCCTGCAGACCTGTATCTGTCTGCATACATACTTATTTGTACCTTGATACATATCAGGTGTATAATGTTGGTGGTTTATATTTTCAGATTACTGATGCAGCTTCCTGTGCAATTGCAGCTGGCATCACCAGCAGCCAGAGAGTGGATCACACGCAGCCGGGAAAATGTTCGACCCTGGATGGTCTTCGTCAACACACAAAAGTTCAAGGTAATGGTTATATATTCTTATGTATGCATTGAATATTGCATTATACATATAGTAACAAAATATAATTTGGAATAGTTTCATATAAATCTAATATTTATTTATATATTTATTTATATAAGAGTTCTTACATTGTTGTAAAGCCACTAGCACGCATAGCGTTTTGGGCGGTTCCTTAATCCAAATTTTCTGCGGAATACGACCCGCCAAATCGTTTAACAACCAGGTACCCCATTCACTGCTGGGTGAACAGAGGCTACAGTTAAGGACTGGCACCCGGCCAAAGCACCAGGCGAGTGTCTTACCACTGTGCCATGGGGGACTGTTTAAAAAAAATATATATATACCGTATGATGGTATACAAAAAACCCTGCAGAAACTGGAATGGAGGAAAATCTAATTGTTAGATTTAATGGTCAACTTAGCTTAACAATTACTCTTAGATTTGAATATTCATGGTGTAGGGCTATGTCTGTGGTTCTGGTTGTTAATTTTCTGAATATATATATTATATACTGTATATTGGTGTATACTGGCAGCAGGTTTTCATTTATACATATTTCTCCAAAAGACTTTTGGAGAACTCCTCTTCCAATTACACCCAGATGCAGGAGCACTAGTCAGGGATTGAAGCCCTAAACAAGAAAGTAATCAATACAGAATATGCAGTCATATTCATTGTAACTCATATATATATAATATTAATATTATTCAGGATATTGTGCATGCATCTTGATCATCCCCTGAATTTGTTAAATCTGTTTTGTTTCTTTCAGATTCCACCTAATGTACAGAGATGGAGTAAAAGACTGGCCAAAAACATTGACTACTTCCAGTCCAATTACATGTTTGTGTTCCTTGGCCTTATTATATACTGCTTGTAAGTTAATACTTCACTTGTGTATATTGTATTGGTGCCTGTAAAGTGTCTGCTCTGTTGATTAATCTAATCTCGAGAGTCTAGTGTGTGTGTAATTACGAAAGCAATTTATCAAGTGTAGGTACGTGACGAGAGAGAGTGCCCGTGGTATCCTGTCTTCCCAATAGTTGTTATTGGCCCTTGTTATTGGTTATGACACTGAGACTACTGATGGGCCTGGTATCCATTACTTTCTCTCTTAATTTGTTCCAACCTTTTACAACTCTGCTCGCAAAAGAGAACTTGTGTGTGTGTGTGTGTCTTTGGCACCTTTGATTATACCTCTTCATGTTCTTGAAGTTTCGGATTAAAAAAAATTCAGCACGTCTGTTTTGTCGATTCTTAATACTATTTTGTATGAAAGTGAAGGAAAGTCCCAATACACATTTAAGTGTGTTCAATTTTAATGGTTTTTAATTTTAGTAGTTTTAATGCACTTACACACAATGCATGTAAGGAAAACAAAGGTGCCAAAAAATATTAGAAAGTTTTCTTTTGCAAATAGTGGTAGATGGTTGGAATAAGCTAAGTGAGAAGGTGGTGGAGGCCAAAACAGTCTGTAGTTTCAAAGCATTATACTGTACTACAAAGAGTACCGGGAAGATGGTACACCGCGAGCATAGCTCTCATCTTGTAACTACTTGGGTAATTATGCTTAGGTAATTACGTGTATTGAGTCTTCATCATTCGAGCACTATGGCATTGTAGTACAGTACGTGTCTTGCCGTTTTGTATGTAGTGATCATATCGCCTTTTTTCCTTCTCTCTTCAAGCATTGGCTTATTTGCCACCTCTAGCCTCTCCTTATAGCATTTGTTTGTCAGTTCTATAGCCATTTTGTTGTATGTCTTTGCACCCTTTCCTGTATGTGTTTTCTTACCAATATGATGTATTCTTATTAGTGCTTGGTATGAAGGAGGATTAATTGTTGGGGCACCTGCCTGGCAGGGAGCCTGACAGCAGAGTGGACAGCGCTCGGGATTCGTAGTCCTAAGGTTCCGCGTTCGATCCCCGGTGGAGGCGGAAACAAATGGGCATAGTTTCTTTCACCCTGATGATCCTGTTCACCTAGCAGTAAATAGGTACCTGGGAGTTAGACAGCTGCTACGGGCTGCTTCCTGGGGGCTGTGCAACAAAAAGGAGGCCTGGTCGAGGACCGGACCGCGGGAACACTAAGCCCCGAAATCATCTCACGATAACCTTCCTCTTCACTTTGGGGTATCGGGTGCAACACTAGAGTACTGTACTATCACTTTCCTACTATTGTTATATCTACTTATAAAATTGTCTTGCATTGGCTTCCATTACTTCATTGTGTTTCCAGTTTTCATGTGTCTTCATTTATAAGTGTAAAATGTTGACCATTTTGTCTGAGGTTCTCGGCACAGGGGCCTCCAAACTCCTGATCATATTGTTACAAGCTTGATTAAAATCTACAAATTCAATCATCTTTAATTCTGAATAATTACTTTTTCATGACCGTCACCAAATTTTCCGATTTTTGTTAAAATTTTTTTTACAAGACATGATTGTGTGTATAGAAATTTAAATGTATAAACATTAATTTTGTGTAGATAAGTTAATATTCATTTAACCCAGAGGCAACAAAGTTAAGAGTGTAGTACCATGTCATGCTATCTGTTGAACTTCTCCTGTCACTCTAAACTGGCCTTGAAGTCTTCAATGTCCATGGCTTTGCTTTCTTGGAACCTGTTGCCTCTTGTTCTCAATGTTGCAGATTTCACCTCCCTATTTTTACATTTTGTCACTTTTTATTTGCTTTATAACCCTCACAATGTACATATTTATTTTCCAGGATAACGTCCCCTCTTCTACTTATCGCTGTCGCTGCCTCACTGGGTGCATGCTACATCCTCTCCCTGAAGAATGCTGAGAAAAAGATCATCATTGGAGGCCATGAACTTTCACTTGCTCACCAGTACTCTGCCGTTGGCATTGTATCACTTCCAATTTTCTACTTGGCGGGGGCAGGCGCTGTCCTCTTTTGGGTCTTGGGTAAGTTGTAGACGTTGTGAGGAACAAGGATTTTGCGGAATTGTCATGATGAACCAAGGTACCAGAACAAGGTACAAGGGAAGTAAAAACAGCTTCCGAATAAAGTCATAAATTTGTAATAGCACTATATTAGTAGGATTATGAGAAGATATTGAATGATAAAAGAAGAAATTTAATACAGTAGTTTAACCCTTTCAATGTAGCACTTAGTTTTTGGTTTAGTTACCAAGGGCTGAAACAGGGTTAAAAACTAAATTTTTCTTTGATTAAAAAAAGACCACCTAAGTGTTTATGAATTGACATTTGATAATATATTACTTGACACACCCCTATTTTTCTTCTAAAACTGGTGTTTCAAATAACTACTAGCATAGCCAGACATTGTCTTAGTGGTTCATAAAGCTGTTGAAGTTAAAGCTAAAGCTATAAAATAATGACTAATTGTTGGATATTTCAGGTGCAAGTTTCTTCATCATTATTCTTCATGCCTCATTTTATAATGTTGAGAGTCTTATTGGCTCTGATGAGGAGCCTTTTGATCTGCAAATGGAACAGGTAAGCCTATAATATACGAGACTCGGTTTGCTGCTTCACTAATGTACCTTCATGCTGTATATATATATAATGCTTAACGCCAGTTGATAATTTAATATTTTCATAACCAGTGTTTGTGTCAGAATGTGTAGGTTGTTTGGTGTGGTCCATGTAAGGACAAGTTGGTATATATAATGTGGCAGGTTTCTCGAGTAGTGTAGTGTATTATGTTGTACACTGTTATGCTATGTGTAATGTTGTACATTCATTGTTATGTTGTGAATTATGTTGGTTACTGCCAACAATTGGCGTTTGAACCAAACTTGACATGCTTACAGTACATCTCTAGTACAGTATTATGGAAACTTGTATTCAATTATTCATTTGCATAAAACTTTATATTTTAAAACTTAGCTTTTGCAACTTTTTTTTTTATATATAAGGTTAGCTCTTAAAGATTACATAATTTTCAAGTGATGTAGATATTACCAAGAAAAAATTACATATGATAATATTACTAATTTTCTTTCAGGTATAAACTTGGACATTTAATTCAGATGTGGATGAAAATACCTCTGCACGTGAAAACCAGTCTTGGCTAATTTGCAAAATACTTGGATGAGATTGTGTAGCTACTGTAAGGCTTCGGAGATATACTTGTCTGATGTGAATCACACATTTGTTTGAGTTTATTTGCCGTGAAGAATATAACTTAATGATGCCTAAATGCTGTTTAAAGTAAAGAACTTGTATTTTAAGATATAAAAGCAGGTTTGGCAAGAGTATTACATAAACAAAAAAGTGTAGAAAGAATGAAGTTCCATCGTAGCAGTCAATAGCTTCTTTAAGGACAATATGTGAGGGAGGAGAGAGGGGGGGGGGGTAACATTTGATGTTTGGTATGTTACACCACGGTGTGAGGAGTTTATGTTACACCACGGTGTGAGGAGTTTATGTTACACCACAGTGTGAGGAGTTTAGGGAAGTCAGTGATCAAATTAGTTGGCTTATTGAAGTTGTTAGTCCAAAGTTTTGTATAATTAAAACATGTAATTCAGTTTTATCTGAAATTTTATAGTTTAAAAGTGTTATGCTGTGTACAATTTAATCTTAGACCCCTAACGAGTGGCTATGGTTTTTAGACATACAGTACAACCTCGATTCAGTGAACTATAAGGGACCAACCCCGGTTCGTTGCAGAGTTTAATTCATTGCAACAGGTGACCTTCAGGAGGCATTTGCGTCAGTGTCTTGTCAACATGTTGACACTGAGATTTGTTCTTAAAGCATGATTAATTTAGATGCAAAATATACTAAAACAGGGAAATAAACTTAATATCTACTCTTTAACCCCTTGTACACTGTACAAGTTGAGTGTGGCAGCCCATCTCAATCTGTCAAATGCCGGTGCTCACCTCGACAACATTTATACACATTGTCTGAACCATACTCTCTCATTGTTGGTTTTGGATGTTTATACAATCGTATTTGAATGTATGGTTACTGATACACACATACATGCATTGCATCAATGAATGTGTGAATGTGTCAGTAAGCTAATTAATGAATGAATGTATTTATCAGTAAGGACTAAGGAAATTGTAGAAGACTAATTGGACCATGCAAGGCAGCCCCCATTTGCATCATGTATATAAATAAGAGCTGGCTCATGTGTGCAAGTAGGCACATATATGAATGAGTTTGGGTGGATATAAAGAGGCAGTGGCAACTCCCATTTATATCCAACCCAAACTCATTCATATATGGGCCTATTGGCCCATATGAGGCAGCTCCTACTCCTATCCACGATGTAAATAGGAGCCTCCTCGTATGAGGCAACAAGCCTTCTGTAGTTTACAGTATTATGATGTTGAAGTGATTGGTTGACAGTTGTACTGTACTTCATTCAGTACACACTCGATTAAGGCAGCGTCTGGGATGCTCTCGGACGCAGGTTCGAATCCTCGTCACAGCCCTTGTGGATTTGTTTATACTTCATTCAGGTTCAGCCATATAGTGGGGAAAACCAAGTGAACATAATCATTACACATCATGGAATTATAATGGACTTTCATTCCATGAAATCGCCACATAATCACACCAACATTTGTGACGATAACTCCATTTGCATAGTAAACGATTATGAAACGAGAGCAGGAGTTTTCTCGTGTCTAGGTAAACTCTACTACATCCATATAGGGCTACACTATATCCATATAATGCTTCACTATCCATATTAGCATCATTAGTGTAAAATCCAGACAATAATATTGTAGTTTAAATCATTTTATGATAACTTTATTACCCCGTGAATCAACATATGACAATAGCTGCACTTTAAGGGTCAAGATCAATCTCGGTAATACAGTATAGATTTTTTATTCTCCCTCGTCGTGGTGACATTTTGAAAGCAGTGTAAAGTGTTGTATTGGTTAAGTTTTGAGTAAGGTGTAATTAAAGAGAATAGAGTGGAAGAACAAAGCAATAAAGTATAGTATATGATTATAGTAACAAACTGTTGGGTGATGTGGAAAAGCTTGTTTGAACTACAAATTTTTCAGACCCGGGAGAACAGATTTATCAGATGTAGATAGATGGGACTCTACTCCAGTTCACGTGATAATGGTACGCTATGTTCTGCGTGCACTTTGCCAGGGCTATTTTTATGCCACCCACTTAATTACCTATTAACTACCTCTGTGTGTTACATAGCATTCACCCGATTTAGTCATAAATAAAACATGGAAGCTGAAAGATCTGTTATGCTAATGTATGGGATTTCAATACTGCCAAGAATCCTTATAATCTGCTGGTTAGTAAAAGTTCGATTTCCATGCCTTAATGTTGTGAGACTGGTGGGTAATGCATTACATGCCATAGCACCAACGTGTACTTAAGGGCTTGGAACTCTGTTGTGGTTTTTCCTTGTACCCAAGCGACAGTTCAAAAGGCAAAATGTACGCCAGATGAAATATACTTGTATCTTCTCCCGGTTTTCAACATTCATCAACGCTCAAGATGCGTGTTTTTATCAAGGGCAGTCTTGAAAGATTAAGAGTTTTAGTCATCTTGAGAAATGTTTAAATTTAATGTTGGTAATTTTGTCAATATTTTCCTTTTCTGAATGTAAGCAATAATTGAATGTTTTGCATAATAATGTTACCTGTCTATCAATTTTAGTTTTAACTGGTATGTCATAAAGATCTTGATTTACAAAGGTACTCTTTGAAGGATATAATGTTTTAACATTATATTCTCATGTGAGACTGTACTGTGACCTCTTCAGAAAACTTGATTTGGGGGTCGTTTCTGATGAAATAACACTAAATAAAATTTTATAGTGAAATATATGTGATGCTTACATGGCAATAATTAAATTTTAATAGTGGATTCACTTAATAATTTGGTAATTCAGTAGTGGCGGCTCGTGGAAAATATAGAATGTAGGGATTGCATCACTTCAAGCTTAACACAACAGTATATGAATAAAAATAAAGAAAATAAAAGGAAAATAATTCAACAAAATACATTATTAAACACATACTGTAGGCTGGTAAGGGTCATCATTGTCAGGTTGGTGGAGGTACGGATGACTCGGGTGGTTACGATAATATTACTTAAAAGAAAATCGGTGCGTTGGCTCTTCACTGTAACAAAATGGTACATTGATTAATAAAATCCTTCATTTCTTTCATATTTTCATTAGATACCATTGCTTGAGCAGTCTTGTTTGTCATAGTATTGCGCAAAAAAATTTTGATTCTCTTCAAAGTTGAAAAACACCTTTCTGCTTCTGCCATTGTCATTGGAGTTAACTTTTTCAGTAGCTTCACAGTTCCTGAAAATGTTGACAGTAAATGATTGTCGTTTGTAATCTGCATCGGATCAGTGAGGTTTCTTGATATACGCAAATTTTCTCTTGTTTACAGTACAGCAAGTTCAGTTCTCAATTTGACTTTTTCAAGCATGGTATAGGCTGCAACTGCTTGTACAAGTACATAACTGTACTAGGAAAGTCTATGGTATACACTGGAAAGTTATTCACTAAAAGTAACTTGCAAGCTTCCAAATGATTAGTGAAGCTGAACCTGGTTCTACACTGCAACAAAATTATGTCAAACACCCCCTTTGCAGCAGCCGATTTATCTGTATTAAATTTTATTCTTTCATGGAGTGACTGGGCTGCACTGAATGCAGCTCAACGTTGCCAAATGTAGTGTCGATAAATCCTGCACTGTTGTACAGCTTGAAACCTCTACGTTTGTCTAGTTTTAATGAAAATGTTCAAAATTCAGTTTGATATACTGTATTGAAAATAAGACTTTTTGTTATGACATTTGTTAATTGGTTATTATTCTAGTATGAGGTTGGAATCGTACACCTGGCAGTGAGAGTCTTGGGGGGGGGGGGGGGGGGACTGCAGCTCGGCAGCTGCTATGGGTGAGCCGCCACTGTAATTCGGTGTAATACTTTATTTCTTAAGAAATAAAGTATAGTACTGTGCTATGATTATTTACACATTTTTAAGATAAGTGAATATTGTTCAAGAATGAACTTGTTGTTAAAAAATTTTTCTTGTTAGTGAGCGTTCGAGCAATCAGTACGTTATTTGAACAAAGATATGTATAAGGTGCTATTTATTCCTTCGTTTTTAGAGCACTAAAGTATATCTTTGTTTCCACTTCTGGTTTAATGAAATTGTTGTTGTACGAGTGTTTTGTCTTTACCACGTGATAGTTTGAGATTGATGTAAACAGAATGGAACCCCAAAATAAGAAGTTTTTATTGCTTTAATTAGAATTTTATTCTTGTTCTCTGTGGTTTCAGTTAAAGATTATAGTATGCTTAGTTTATGCTTTTGTCATTGTGTTTTTTTCAATGATTTTTAAAGGTTGCTTGCTTTTTAAAGATGAAGTACATTAAATTGCAAATATACATACAAAATATTCTAATTTAATGACCAGACCACACACTAGAAGGTGAAGGGTCTGGTCAACATACTTTAGCCACGTTATTGTGACTCATCGCCTGCATATTCTAATTTAATGATGTTTCTTCTTGGTTTTTGTTTATGAATTTAATGAACATAATTCATGCATGTGTTGAGATTGTATTTTTTCACCAAAGATAAAGCAAGTTATTCTGCCACACAGAAGCAAAAGTAGATGAAAGCACTGTATCACTTAGACTAAGTAAATTATTTATATATATTATTATGGTTTATAAATAAATAAATATATATATATATGTACAACATTGTTTATTTTACTGGTTTTTGAATCTGTATTCAGTTAAGCAGTATCTGCCTGTCAATCCCTCCATGTAAAATCATATATGTAACACTGGGCTGCCGCCTCCTCCCTCTTTGGTTCCACTTGACTATTGTACAAGAAATTGGTGTACAGTAACTACTTTCCCCACTCTACCAGAGCCCTTCATTATTATTTGCTTCACTTGTTACTATACTCAGATTTATTGAGCAGGGTCTATATCAAGACTTGCATCACATTTTGTATACATAGCAGTAAATAGGTACCTGGGGGTTAGACAGCTGCTACGGGCTGCTTCCTGGAGGTGTGTAACAAAAAAGGAGGACCGGGCCATGTGGACGCCAAGCCCCGAAATCATCGTGAGATAACCTCAAGATAACGTCATCCCCATGCAGCAGCTACAGTACCTTGTCATGGTACAGCCTGTCCCTCCTAAAGTTTCCCAACATCAAGAAAATGGTCAATACAGTATAGTGTTCTCTCCTAACCTACCAGAGGACCCAGTACTGAAAATTGAGGCACTTCTCCCCAGGTTCGCTGCCTCAACTGCGGTGAGGCCCATCCTACCTTCTCCCGTGCATGTATCCATTATTAGCTTGAGGCAGCTGTCCTCAACTTGAAGCACCGGGAGCGTTTATCTTTTCCTGAGGCGAGGCGCCAGGTTCGCCGGCTCCCGCCTTATGCTAACGTCTCTTATGCTCGCGTGTTGCGCTCTTCCTCTCCTCGTCCTTCCCACCTTCCTCAGACCCACAACCGTTTCCGGGTCTTGGACCCTGATGCGCCCACTGCCCCCTCCTCTGTTCCTTTGAGTTCTGTCCCGAAGGGTCCCCCCTCCTGGTCCTCTGTCTGGGGTTCCCCTTCTTTCTGCCTGGTCTGTCATGTCTCCTGTGTCTTCTTCCTCGTCTCCCTCCGATTCTCCTTTCCGTCCTTCTCCATCTATTGACTCTCCCTGCCGCCTGTCAGTGCTGGCTGATGTCCATCGCTCTCCTAACGACCGTCGTGTGTGCTCTCGTTTAGCTTCTCATGTTGAGACGCTGGAATCCGTTGCCCAGTACGTAGTTGCTTGGATACCTGTCTCTTTAAGTCAGAAGCGTAAGCCTGGCTCCTCTCCTTCCTCCTCCCCGGTGGGTAAGAAGTCTTCGTTTTCTTCCTCGGCCCCTACTTCTGACTCTATCGCCCCTTCCCCTCCCATTTTGGTGGTTGTGCCCCCTGTTCTCTGCTATGGAGGTTTCTTTGGCCCCGCTTCCCTCTCAGTTGCTGCCCATGTTGAGGTGCGCTCCCCTTTTTCTACTCCCCCTCTTCCTGCTGCTGTCCTTGACTACTGCTCTCGGTTGCCTCCTCCTACTCCGGACCCCGCCTGTCCACCTCTGGTCTGTTCTCCCGCTTCCTTCCCTCCGTCTTTGCTCAGTTTACCCATGCCCCCTAACCCTGACTTTGCTGACCCTGATCTTCTTTAACGTGCTATCTTGCTCTTTCGCCTTTGTTCCTTCCTTGTTCTCTGTTGTTGTCCTTTCTCTTCTCGACGATGTCTATTCTTCAATGGAACGTTCGGGGTTATTACGCCAATTTCCTTGAACTCCAACTTCTGATTTCACGATTTTCGCCCCTTTGTGTCTGTCTCCAGGAGCCGATGCTTGGTGCTCGTCCTGGTCGCTTTCGTGGCTATTCCTTTCTTTCCCCCCCCCCCCCTAACTCTTCTGCTCTCTTGCTTCGCTCTGATGTTCCCTTTGTCCCCTTACTTTTTCCTTCGCCTCTCCATTGTTCTGCTGCTCGTATCTTTGTGGGGAAATGGTACACTCTTCCATTTATCTCCCCTCCGAGTATCCCGCTTTCTCTTCCTGATCTGAAACACCTACTGGACTCCTTGCCGGAGCCTGTGCTCCAGCTGGGTGATTTCAATTGTCGTTATTCCCTTTGGGGTGATGTTCTGACGAACACCCGGGGTTGCCTTCTTGAGCCGTTTATCCTCTCTTCTTCCCTGTCTCTTCTGAATTCTGGTGAGCCCACGCATTTGGGCTCTCGGACTCTCACCCTTTCCTGTCTTGATCTTTCTCTTTGCTCGTTTTCTCTTTACTTAGATTTCACGTGGCAGGTTCTTGATGACCTCCATGGCAGTGACCATTTCCCCATTCTTGTTACATTTTTCTCTTTTCGCCCTCTCCTCTCCTTCCCTAGGTGGCAGTTTGCGAAAGTGGACTGGAACCTCTTTACCCTCAGTGCTGCTCTCTCTGACCTCTCCCTCGCTCTCTCCTCCTTTTTCATGACACTGTCTTTGACGCTGCCCTCCGCTCTATTCCTCGCTCTTCCTCTCGGGGTCCACGGAAGTGCATTCCCTGGTGGAATGCGGACTGTGCTCGGGCTGTCCACTGTAAGCGTGCAGCTTGGAAGAGACACTGCCGTCGGCAGACGGCTGATTCTTTTCTTTTATTTCGGAAGGCGAGTGCGGTGGCCCATAGGGCCATCCGTATGGCTAAACGTGAATGTTGGGCATCTTGTCTCCACCATTACGTCCGAAACTCCTCTGCCACAAATCTGGAAGCTTATCCGCAAGATAGCAGGTAAGTTCGTTCCCAATGTTTCACCGGTCCTTCATCTCCGTGGAACTCTTGTGGCGGACCCGTTGCGGGTCGCTACCGAACTGGGTCCCCACTTTTCTTCTGTTAGCTCTGGTCATCATCTTCCCCAATCTTTCCTTCTTTGTAAACTTGTCCTTTAGATTTCTGCACTCGTCTTCGTCTTCCCTATAACGATCCCTTCTCTCTCTCTGAACTTCGTTCTGCCCTGGCCCTCTGCGGTTCTACGGCGGCGGGCTCCGATGGTATTCATTATGAGATGCTTCGCCATCTCCCTCTGTGCACATCTCGGTATTTACCGAGTCTGTATAATCGGATCTGGGAGTCGTCGTCAGTCCCTGAGGACTGGCTCGATGCCGTTGTCCTCCCTGTTCGCAAACCAGGGTCTCTGGGAACATCCCCTAAGGACTTTCGCCCTATTGCCCTCAAGTTGTATCTGCAAACTCTTTTGAACGTATGGTTAACGTTCGTCTGATGTGGTTCCTGGAACACCATCACCACCTCTCCCCTTCTCAACTTGGTTTCCGCAAGTGCCGCAGCACAACAGATGTCCTGGTAAACTTGGAGGTCTATATTCGTACTGCTTTTGCTGCGAAGACCTCCGTTGTTGCCGTCCTTTTTGACCTAAAAAAGGCTTACGACACCACTTGGCGTTATCATATTCTATCCCAGCTTCATTCTTTTGGCCTTCGTGGTCATCTCCCTCTCTTTCTCCGCAGCTTCCTCTCTCGTCGTTCCTTTCGGGTGAGGCTTGGTACCGCTCTCTCTACCTCTTTTCAGCAATACGAAGGTGTGCCCCAGGGTAGTGTTTTGAGCACTACTCTTTTTCTGGTTGCCCTCAATGGTCTTTTTTCCTCTCTTCCTTCAGGCGTCTTCTCCGCTCTCTATGTCGATGATCTTACCCTTTGCTGTCAGGGTGATGATTCGCCTCTCCTTCAACGCCGGCTTCAACTTGCGATTGATGCCGTGTCGTCTTGGGCCACCGATCGTGGCTTCAAGTTCTCTACTTCTAAGACTTGTGCCATGACTTTTACTCGGAAACGGGTCGTTCTTCGTCCCTCTTTGTTACTTTATGGTCATCCCCTTAAGTACAAAGATTCCGCAAAGCTTTTGGGGTTATTTTTTGACACTCGTTTGTCTTGATCTCCCCATATCTCTTACTTCCGTGTTGAGTGCTCTAAGGCCCTTGCCCTCCTTTGGGTATTGCCCCATACTTCTTGAGGAACGGATAGGTGCACTCTCCTTGCTTTACATTCCTCTCTCGTCCTGTCTAAGCTCGATTATGGTTGCCCTGCTCACTCATCTGCTTCTCCTACTCTTCGCCGTCTTGATGCTTTGCACCATACTGGGTTGCACCTCAGTTCTGGTGCCTTTCGTTCGACTCCCGTCCTTAGCTTATATGTTGACACTGGCTTCCTGTCTCTCCAGGACTGCCGTGATCGCTACTGTCTTCGCTATCTTGCGCGGTTCTTACAACATCCTTCCTCTCGCCTCTGTCGTGCTTTAACTTTTTCCCCTCCTGCGGTTCCTGCTCCTCTTCACCACCTCCCTCTTGCTGTCCGGTTATCTCGCTTACAGGATTCTCTTTCCGTTCGTGTTTCTAATGTTTCTCCTCGTGTTGTTCCTTCTTTGCGCCCGTGGAGAGTCCCCCTTCCGCAGTTTTGTACATCCTTGACCCGCATCACTAAAGCTTTTACCCTCCTACGGTTCTAAAACGCCCTTTCCTTGAGCACTTTTCTTCTCACTCCCGCTCCGTTTCTGTCTTCACCGATGGGTCTAAGTCTGCGGACGGTGTTGGTTACTCTGTTGTTTTTCCTGATCGCACTTATATGTGTCGCTTACCCCTGGAGACTAGCATCTTTACAGCGGAGCTTTATGCTATTCTCTATGCTCTTCGTCTCCTGCTTTCTCATTGTCAGTTCCTTTGTAGTTGTTGTTCACTCTCGTAGTGCCCTCATGGCTCTCGGGTCCTATAATCCGGTTCATCCAGTAGTTGTCGAGATCCAGCATTGGCTGTTTCATGTTCACAGTAAATTTAAGTAGGTTGAGTTTTGTTGGGTTCCCAGCCATATTGGTGTGTCTTTAAATGAGCGTGCGGATGCTGCCACCAAGGAAGCTGTCCGCTCTTGTCCCATCTCTCGTAAAGGTATTCCATATTCCGACTTTTACCCGGTTATCTATTCCTCCATCCTTACCCGTTGGCAGGCTTCTTGGTCGTCTATTATTGGTAACAAACTACGTACTCTTAAATGTTGTGTCTCCTCGTGGCCATCCTCCTACCACCGTAACCAGCGATGGGAAACAGCTCTGGCGAGGTTGCGTATTGGCCATACTCGCTTAACCCATGGTCACCTGATGGAGCACCGCCCTGCTCCTTATTGTCCTAATTGCATTGTCCCTCTTACGATCGTGCATGTTCTTCTTGAATGTCCTGACTTCCAGGATGAGCATGTGTCTTGCTTTCTGACCGTCTTCCACGGTCGCCTGTCCCTCAATAGAATTCTTGGTGACTCGGATACTTTTGATATCGTTCGCCTTATGCGTTTTTGTTCTCGTATTGGCATTCTTGGTGATATTTAGCACCATCTGATTCTTCCGCACATTTGATGGTGCTACATAGCCTTCCCGGTTTGGTGCCTTCTTTTGATAATTACTTACTTACGAACGTGTACATCTTTCCTCAATCTTTGACGGTTTTGTTTACATTTATTAAACAATTTACAAGCATGAAAACTTGCCAATGAACTGTTGTTATTGTTATAAACAGCCTCCTGGTGCTTCGGAGCTCATTAACTGTTTAATAATTGGGAACAAAGCCGCCGAAGATTGAGAAAAGATGTACGGGTTCGTAAGTGCTTGCGTAAGTGCTTTCGTGAATCTGGTCATTACTCCCCCCCCCCTAAAGGGGGACAACCCTAATGCCCCTCCTTCATGTAAACCGTGGATGTGAACTGATCTGTCCAGAGCCTATAGACTATAGAGTTTAGTATTGGTTTAAATACAGTATTGGTGAATTCAGATACCAACTTGCAAAACATATGCTCAGATGGCAGATTTCCATTTTGGGTGCATGCAACTCTTTGGTTAGTGATGGAGATAATGTGTGTAAAAATTATTACAGTAATGAGGAAACAGGAAGGGCATGTGTATGTGTGTAGGGGAGATGGAAATGGGGAGGGCATGTGTGTATAGGGGGATGGAAATTGGGCGGGAGGGAATTATCAGGAAATCGACTATGTAGCACTAGAAAGGGATCAGGATAAGGATTTGGGATGGGAAGGGAGGAAGGAATGGTGCCCAACCACTTGAAAGGCATGAAGCGAGACCGTCGCTCTACCGTCCAGCCCAAGAGCGTCACTGTACATATAGGCAAGTTGGGAGGGCATGTGTGTGTAAGGGGGATGGAAATTGGGAAGGCATGTGTGTGCAGGAGGGTGAACACACACATGCTCTCCCTGACTAAATGTGTGTTGGAGGAGACAGGGAGGGTGAAGATTAGGAATGTATTTACCTAGTTGTATTCACCTGGTTGAGCTCTGCTCTTTCGGCCCAAAGATTGGTTTAAACCTTTCAACTGTCAATCAATTGTTACTAACTACTATTTTTTTTCTCCCACATACACAACCACAGGAAGCAGCCCGTAGCAGCTGTTTAACTTCCAGGTACCTATTTACTGCTAGGTAATAGGGGCATCAGGATGAAAGAACCTCTGCCCATTTGTTTTTCCGGCGGCTGCCGGGATCGAACCCCGGTCCCTAGGTCCACGAGTCTAGAGCGCTGTTCACTCAGCCAGCCCCCAGTACTCACCTAGTTGTACTCGCCTAGTTGTGTTTGCGGGGGTTGAGCTCTGGCTCTTTGGTCCCGCCTCCTCAACCGTCAATCAACTGATGTACAGATTCCTGAGCCTACTGGGCTCTATCATATCTACATTTGAAACTGTGTATGGAGTCAGCCTCCACCACATCACTTCCTAGTGCATTCCATTTACTAACTACTCTGACACTGAGAAAGTTCTTTCTAATGTCTCTGTGGCTCATTTGGGTACACAGCTTCCACCTGTATCCCCTTGTTCGCGTCCCACCAGTGTTGAATAGTTCATCTTGTTTACCGGTTCGATTCCCCTGAGGATTTTGTAGGTTGTGATCATGTCCCCCCTTACTCTTCTGTCTTCCAGTGTCGTAAGGTGCATTTCCCGCAGCCTTTCCTCATAACTCATGCCTCTTAGTTCTGGGACTAGTCTAGTACCATACCTTAGGACTTTTTCCAGCTTCGTCTTGTGCTTGACAAGGTACGGGCTCCATGCTGGGGCCGCATACTCCAGGATTGGTCTTACATATGTGGTGTACAAGATTCTGAATGATTCCTTACACAGGTTCCTGAACGCCATTCTGATGTTAGCCAGTCTCGCATATGCCGCTGACGTTATTCCCTTTATGTGGGCTTCAGGAGACAGGTTTGGTGTGATATCAACTCCTAGATCTTTCTCTCTGTCTGTTTCATTAAGTACTTCATCTCCTATTCTGTATCCTGTGTCTGGCCTCCTGTTTCCACTGCCTAGTTTCATTACTTTGCATTTACTCGGGTTGAACTTCAACAGCCATTTGTTGGACCATTCACTCAGTCTATCTAGATCATCTTGTAGCCTCCTACTATCATCCTCTGTTTCAATCCTCCTCATAATTTTTGCATCGTCGGCAAACATTGAGAGGAACGAATCTATACCCTCTGGGAGATCATTTACATATACCAGAAACAGTATAGGTCCAAGGACTGACCCCTGTGGTACTCCACTTGTAACGTCTCGCCAATCTGAGACCTCACCCCTCACACAGACTCCTCGTCTCCTGTTGCTTAGGTACTCCTTTATCCAACGGAGTACCTTCCCTTTCACTCCAGCCTGCATCTCCAGCTTTTTCACTAGCCTCTTGTGTGGTACTGTATCAAAGGCTTTCTGGCAATCCAAAAATATGCAGTCTGCCCATCCTTCTCTTTCTTGCCTTATTTTTGTTGCCTGGTCGTAGAATTCAAGTAACCTTGTGAGGCGGGACTTGCCATCCTTGAACCCATGTTGATGCTGTGTTACAAAGTTCCTTCGCTCCAGATGTTCCACTAGCTTTCTTCGCACAATCTTCTCCATCAGCTTGCATGGTATGCAGGTTAGGGACACTGGCCTGTAGTTCAGTGCCTCCTGTCTATTCCCTTTCTTGTATATCGGGACTACGTTAGCTGTTTTCCAAATATCTGGCAGTTCTGTTGCCAGAGATTTGCTATACACTGTGGAGAGTGGTAGGCACAGTTCTTTTGCTCCTTCCTTTAGTATCCAAGGGGAGATTCCATCTGGGCCTATAGCCTTTGTCACATCCAACTCTAGTAAACACTTCCTTACTTCCCCGCTGGTAATCTCAAACTCTTCCAGTGGTTCCTGGTTAGCTATTCCCTCACTTATCTCTGGAATTTCTCCTTGCTCCAAGGTGAAGACCTCCTGGAATTTCTTATTCAGTTCCTCACATACTTCCTTGTCATTTGTACTGAATCCTTCCGCCCCTATTCTTAATTTCATAACCTGTTCCTTTACTGTTGTTTTTCTCCTGATGTGGCTATGCAACAATTTAGGCTGAATCTTTGCCTTGCTTGCGATGTCATTTTCGTATTGTCTTTCTGCCTCTCTTCTCATCCTGACATATTCATTCCTGGCATTCTGGTATCTTTCTCTGTTCTCCAGTGTCCTGTTATTCCTATAGTTTCTCCATGCTCTTCTGCTTTGTTGCTTAGCTAGCCTACATCTCTGATTAAACCATGGGTTTCTCATCTTCATTTCTCTGTTTTCCTTTTGGACTGGGACAAACTTGTTTGCTGCTTCCTTGCACTTCTGCGTGATGTAAACCATCATATCTTGAGCCGTCTTTCCACTGAGCTCTGTTTCCCATGCTATATCTGTTAGGAATTTTCTTATCCCTTCATACTGTTGTTTTTCTCCTGATGTGGATGTGCAGCAATTTAGGCTGAGTCTTTGCCTTGCTTGCGATGTCATTTTCGTATTGTCTTTCTGCCTCTCTTCTCATCCTATGTGTGTGTGTGTGTGTTCTGGGAGGGTGGAGACAGGGAGAGCATGTGTGTGCTGGGAGGAGATAAGGAGGGTGTGTGGGTGCTGGGAGGAGCCAAGGATGGTGTAATTGGGGGAAACATCAGGAGGATATATGGGGGACATGGGAAAGAAGGTGAGGGAGGACATTTACCAAGGTCTATATATAAGACTATATAGGAAAACATATAAATCTGACTATAAAGAAAAGAAAGTAATGGTTCAACTGTATAAATCTCTGGTGCGCCCCATTTGGATTACTGTATCCAAGCCTGGAGACCTCATCTTCAGAAGGATACAGTTACTCTGGAGAAAGTGCAACACCGGGCGACAAGTCATTCGAGAGCCAAGTCATCTCCCGCATCAGGAACAGTTGAAGGCCTTAGGGCTAACAACACTACAAGCCAGGCATGACAGGGCGGATCTCACTGAAACTGTTAAAATACTGAACAGGTTAGAGGATGTTGATCCGGATATTTTCTTCAGAAGGTCAGATGTAACATAAACAAGGAGCAACGGGTTCAAGCTCAATAGGCCACAATGTAGGACTGAGAACAGGAGATGCTTTTTTAACCCACAGGGTTATTAACCCATGGAATCGCCTACCCGCCAAAGTCGTAACTGCGAAAACTATGTTGAGTTTTAAAATATACTACCTAGAAAAGATCAAGGTAAATGGGGCGGGGGGCCTTCGACAAGCCGCCGGCTTTCTCTCCTCGTCGAGGTCACTAGGGTTAGTGGCCCTCGGTAAATCAGGTAAATAAGTCCTTAAACCAAATTTTTCCCCGGAATATGACCCGCCCAATCGTTTAACAACCAGGTACCCATTCACTGCTGGGTGAATGGAGGCTACAGTTAAGGATTGGCGCCAAGTAAATCCTCCCCGGCCAGGATATGAACCCAGGCCAAAGCGCTTGCGAAGCGTTGAGCGAGTGTTTTACCACTATGCCACGGGGACTGCTTTAAGTCTCCCAATTATAGTACTTAACTGCTATAAAAGAATGTCTGTCTGTCCAAGGATGGAAGCCAGATACTCGAGGTTAACCTCACCCAACTTTGCAGGGGAAATGGTCTGGGGTATGGAATTGACATAGGCTGGTCAGGGTTAGCCTAAGTTAATACTTTAAGAATTATTAGCATTTATAAAGCCCCCATACAATTTTTGAAGAGTGAAGTGTTATTTCCCTACAGTTTTTAGTGATCATAATATATTTCTGAGACCTCATACGGTAGTTTCAGTTCTTCTTAATAATAAATTATCTGAGAGAAGGGGGACACACGATTTGATAATGGTCGGGCAGGCTGGTTTGTTCTTTGGTGCTGTAGTCTACAGTGACTGTATTTTGGTTCGTGAGAAGTATAGTTCTGCTGACGGACTGGTTTCATCAAGATGAACATATAATGTAGTGATTTTGTCAGGCTGTTGAGAAACATAGCTGGAGAGAGCAAGTTTTGCAGCTGCAGATGATGTGGTAGCAGGAGGTGCTGTGGTTGGTGTTACATGAGACACGAGTTACATGGGACGGGAGTTACATGGGACAAGAGTTACATGGGACGGGAGTTACATGGGACAAGAGTTACATGGGACAAGTTACATGGGACGGGAGTTGCATGGGAAGGGAGTTACATGGGAAGAGTTACATGGGAAGAGAGTTACATGGGAAGGGAGTTACATGGGAAGGGAGTTACATGGGAAGAGAGTTACATGGGACAGGAGTTACATGGGACAGGAGTTACATGAGACGGGAGTTACATGGGACGGGAGTTACATGGGACGGGAGTTACATGGGACGGGAGTTACATGGGACGGGAGTTACATGGGAAGGGACACGTCACGGCGCCTGTGTTTACCTCACAGGACCGAGGTCGACCCTTAGTGTCGGTTCAAGTAATCCACATCTCTCTTTCTTATTTTCAGTTAATCTAGTGTTAATATTCGATTTTTTCCATTAAGAGTCACAAAGAAATATTAACAGCATGTTTTAATAGTGCAGCATAAGCTGTTTTTTAGTAGAGTCTTATTTATTAGGGGGGATAAGCTGGTTATGTGAGCCTGGGATATCAGAGGTAGAGTTTTCATAGTTGTGTGTGTAGGTCTGGGAGGTATACTGCTCTTGTACTCTCCCCCTGGTATACTCACACGCCGTGTAAACCGCTCAGGGGGGAGGAGAGGGAGGTAGAGACTCGCGAAAGGCTGGAGATAGGAGGAGAGAGTGTGTGTGGGTCATTATAGCGGTGTAGTGACATGTGATGGTGAGCGGTGGTGAGGCAGCAGGACAGCCATTACCAACACTAAACAACAGTCTACAGGACGTGTCTATAGGACGTCTCCCGGGGACACTACTACCGGTAAACCTCTTTCTTCTCTCATCGTTTTCAAGTATGTTGTGGGGGAGGGGGGTAGAGAAGGGAGATATAACAATAGGGGTTTAACTGCCAGAACTGGTCACAACCCCAACAATATTGGGGGGACGTTTGACAAGCCGAGGGCTTCCTGTCCTCATCATGGCTATTAGTGTTGGTGGTCCTCAGGTAACATAATAAATTCTCACATTTTCAGACTGGAGAAATTTTATTGTACAAGATACACAAAAGTGGAGGTTTGGCAATATGGGTTGTGGATGAGTGGAATTGGCTTTCAACTGTAGCATTAATAAGACTAACATGCCTCAAGAATACTTTGGAGAAGTATATGGAAAAATGGTGGATTTAAATAGGACCCATTTAATATGGGCCAATAAGGCCAGCTGTGGTGTTCCCTAATTATGTTCTTTTGTTCATGTTCCTCTGGGTGTTTAAATACATATGTGTTAATGTGGACTAATTACCTTGTAGCAATGTCAAGCACCTTGCACAGTGTGTGTATATATACTGTATACATATACATCCATCCATCCATCCATTCATTCATTCATCTTTCCTGCATGCATCATCAGGGCAAATGGGGAATCTTTGACAAGCTGCTGGCTTCCTGTCATTGTTGAGGACAGTAGTGTGTTAGTGGCCCTCAGGTAAATTCAGGTAAATATACCTGGGGCATACCTGGAGCATACCTGGGGCATACCTGGGGCATACCTGGAGAGGGTTTTGGGAGCTCTTCCACTCTTCTTTCCCAGCCTGGGGCCAGGCTCAACTTGTGATAATTTGGTCCAACAAGCTGTTGCTTGAAGTGGACCACATATCCACTACAGCCTGGTTGGTCTGGCTGGTCTGGCACTACTTGCAAGAACTTCTCTAAATGCTTCTTGAAGACTTCCACTTTTATTCCGGCAATATTTCTAATGCTTACTGGGAAGGTGTTGAACAGCTGTGGACTTCTGACATTCAGACAGTGCTTTCTGATTGTGCCTATGGCACCTCTATTCCTTACTGGTTCTTTTCTGCATTTCCCTCCATATCTTACGCTCCAGTATGTAGTTATTCTACTGCTCAAATTTGGAATCTCGCCTTCCAATATCTTCCATTATATATTATTTGATAACTCTCTTGTCTCCTTTCCAGAGAGTACATCTTGAGGGCTTTCAGACAGTCCCAATAATTTAGGTGTTTTATCATGTCCATGCCTGCCATATATCTTCTCTGTATTCCCTCAGTTTCAGAAAACTCTCCTACTCTGAAAGAGAAAGCGAGTACTGAGCAGTACTCAAGATGGGACAGTACTAGTAATTTATATAGTATTAGTATTGCTGTGGAATCCCTGAATTTGAAGGTTCTCGTAGAATCCATTCAATCATTTTCCTGGCTGCCACTATATTTGCTTGGTTATGTTCACTAATTTTTTTTATGTATACACTGTATATACAAGAGTTCTTACATTCTTGTAAAGCCACCAGCACATAGCATTTCAGGCAGGTCCTTAATCCTAATTTTCCTCCGGAATACGACCCGCCAAATTGTTTAACAACCAGGTATCCATTCACTGTTGGGTAAACACAGGATACAGTTAAGGATTGGTGTCCAGTCAATCCTCCCTGGCCAAGATACGAACCCAGGCCAAAGTGGTCACGAAACACCGTATGAGTACCTTACCACTGCACCATGGGAACTGAAATGCTGTCAGACATCATAATTCCCAGATCTTTTATATGTTGTTTTCCTTTATGAGTAAGTCTGTTTATGTCCTGTGTCATGTATTTTGATTAAGTTCCTCGTTTCCACCATACTTAAGTACCTGGAACGTAAGACTGTCTAACATCATGTTATTTTCCATTGCCCAATTAAAAACTATTAACCCTTAGTCAGCAGTTATCATCATCATGTGGGAAAGTTACTTGAATCAATAATTGCAAATACCACTCTTCATCTTGAAAAACATAAATTAATAAATGATTCACAACATGGTTTTACAAATGGCCGTTCATGTTTAACAAATTTGCTCTCATTTTATTCCAGCTTAGTTGAGGCAGTTGATAGTGGTAAGGTTTGTGATGTGTATCTTGGCTTTAGCAAAGCTTTTGATACAGTGCCAGATAAAAAGACTGATTAAAAAGATAGAGGCTCACAGTATTGGGGTGCTATATTAAGTTGGATTAGGGCATGGCTATACCAAAGGAAACAAAGAGTTAGTATAAATGTGGTTAAGTCAGAGTCAGAAAATGTTGTAAGTGGAGTACCTCAAGGCTCTGTCCTGGGACCTCTGTTGTTTAAAATATATATAAATGATTTAGATTCAGGTTTGAGCAGCAATATTTGCAGATTTGCCGTTGATACAAAAATCGGGAGGGAAATAAACATGGAAAAAGACTCGCTATCACTTCACTATCACTTCAGGTCTATCTAATTAGGGGTTTGAAATAGTCAAAAGATTGGCAGATGCAGTTTAATGCTGACAAATGTAAGGTTTTGAGGCTAAGTAATGATGATATAGTTACAAAATACTTACGAACTAGATGGTGTTGAGATTGCGAAAGGGATCTGAGAGTTATGATTAGTAAAAATTTAAAATCTGAAAATCAATGCTTAAATGTTCGTAATAAGGCAAATAGGACACTTGGATTTATTAATCGAAATGTTAGTAATAAGATACCTGGTGTTGTTTTTCAGTTATATCTTGCTCTGGTTAGGCCCCATTTAGATTATGCAGTTCAGTTTTGGTCGCCATACTATAGAATGGATACAAATTCACTAGAACGCATCCAGCGTAGGATGACAAAGTTATCCCCCCAAATTAGAAACCTGTCATATGAAGAAAGATTGACAAAGCTTAAGTTACATTCTCTAGAAAGGGGAAGAATTAAGGTGACATGATAGAGGTGTACAAGTGAATGAATGTACATAACAAAGGGATATTAATAGGGTATTAAAAGTATCAACACAAGACAGAACACGAAACAATGGGTATAAATTAGATAAGTTGGCGCCTAGGCTGCTATGACCATTTTCCCATAGCCACTGTCAAAGGGTTAATACTGGCTTTCATTTTTCAGTGTCATATACAGTGGAAATTTTCATGCTAATTTTTGTATCTGCAAAGTATGACATGAATCTGTGACTAGTATTTTTGTCTATATCAAAGATAAGAATGAGAAATATCATTGGTGCAAGGACACTGCCCCGGGGTACAGAGCTTTTTACTGTACTTGGACTTGATATTATTTGATTGACTATTTGCATACTGTTTGACAGAAAATTTAAAGTCCATTGTTCTGCTTTACCCGCTAATCCTGTTGATCTCATTTTATTGCCTATGATGTGGTCTCACGTGTCGAATGGTTTTGCAAAGTCTTTGTATACAACATCAGCATTTTGTTTTTCTTTTAATACTTGAACAGTGATTTTTGTCATAGTGGTTAAGTGACTGTGAAAGACAGGATCTTCTTGATCTAAATACACGTTGACCTGAGGTATGAAGTTTATTGTTGTCCATAAAACTGGAGATTTGATTTGTAATCACTCTTTCAAAAAACTTTCATTATGTATGATGTTAGTGTGATGTTTTACCAAACAAAGCTTTACTACCTCCTTACACACAGATATCACAATTGCATGATGCATCAAATGAACAAATCCACAAGACTGTAGGATCCAGTAAGTTCAGTAGCACTTCGGTTTCAACTCCTTTTACCAAGTCGTAGCTCAATCGATTAAGGCAGCGTCTGGGATGCTCTCGGACGTAGGTTCGAATCCTCGTCACGGCCATTGTGGATTTGTTCTTTACTACTTCCCTTGTGTAGTGAAGTTATGTCTGCTGTTTCTAAGTACTGCTGGTATCTTCTCTGTATCCAGGCTCTTTCTCCATATTACACCGAGTGCTCATGTTACTGGTACTTTCTGGGGGGAGCCCCGTCGGCTCCCCGGAGCTATCCCAGGCTGATATGCTAATGTCAGACTTTGGCATCAGTCATGTGTATGGAGTTCTTAGAAGCCCCCGTGTGGTTGGAAGCATTCTATGTCTGCCATCGACCGGAACAGGCACCCAGAAAGGTAAGCGCCTCAAAACAAACCCCTATTCTGGTTAAAATTGCTACCAAAAGCCGAACTAGTGGATAGAACTCCCCAACCGAAAACAAGCAAACTAGTGTGACGTCACACACCGCCGCGCCGCTGTCTGCGCAGCTCCCCCCTCCCCAGGAGGGGTAAGGGGGAGCCCCAGACCCCCCATGCCGGCTACCCACACCTCAGTTCTTGAGGCTGATGCTATAGGCGATGGTCGTGTGCTCTGGCTCCGGTGTCGCTACTGCACTGTGCTTTGCGTGTGGTGTTGGTTTTGTGGGTGCGAGAGCCAGGAGTTATCTTCAGTACTCGGGCTGCATGCGCCTAGGGCTGCCTTCCCTAGGTGCCCTGTAAGTACTGCCCTTGGGGCTTGGGGCCACCTTCCACAGGCTCCTCGGGGTTTGCCTCTGCTGGTCCGTTTTACCTTTCGGTTTTTCGGCCGCCTGTTGGGCTCTTGGGTGTTCGGTTCTCCCTTGTTACTGGCAGGTAAGAGGCAGTTTGCACTTGTAGGGGCGCAGGGTGCTGCTCAGCTTGTATTTCCCGACATCGCGGCCGGCTCTGTTCTTTGGGTTCGCTGTCCTCTTGCGGGGTTTTGTTTTTCTTTTTCTTTTTGCCTGGTGGGGGGTTCTGTCATTTTATTCAGTTTGTTTTTGCCCTTCCACTGTTCTCCTCGGTGGCGCCCTCTGCTAGGTCCCCGTGAGTGTACACGTCCCTGGGGTTCAGCTATAGAAATTTGCTTGGTAGTTTTGGGCGCCGGTTTGCAGCACCCTGCCTGGGACTACCTGAGCGCAAGTCCTTTTAAAGTAAACGCTCAGGACCCTGGGAATCCCCTAGGGAGCGCGTGGGTCCGATGGATGTGACCCCGGAGTCCCCACTCGCTGTGTGCGAGTTTGAGGGTTGCTCGGTCCCCTTGTCTCAGGGTGGCCCTCATTGTTTTTGCCTCTGCCACGCTGCCTGTTGGGTCGGTGATACTTTCGACCCTGAGTCCTGTGAGTGTTGCTGCTTGCTTGTGATTCAATTTACCCAATCCTCTGATGATTCTATTTGGGTACAGGCGGCGCGTGCGTTGCAGTCTAGGTTTCGTCTGTTGCAACGCGCTCAGTTGGTTGCTCACCCGGATGCCCCGGGGCTGCTTCGCTTTGCTTTTCGAGACTTGGGGGTGGGGGTCGCTTCGATCCTGGTTCAGTCCGCACCTCCTCGTCCTTTCCCTTCTGTTCGTTCTGGTCCCCCCCCCCCTGCTTCCGGCCCCGAAGCGTTTGAGGGTTTCGGGGTCGGAGCAGGGGTTACTTGATCTCGAGACTCGGGCAGCTTCGGGGGGTGCCCCTTCCGGGGGGGCGGCAGAGGCATTCGAGTCTTGTCTCCCGGCCGAAGCTTCTGGGTCTGACCAGTGGGCCCCCCTTCCTCCAGCTTTTCCGGCTGCTCCGTCCTTGTCTTGTGGTGTCGGGGCTTGGGGTGAGGACTCGGCCTCGGGTCCTGTGATGAAGGACCTCGAGGCTGGGGAGGGGCTGACTTGGGGGCCTTGGGCCCCGCTGGACCCCGCCTGGGTTTTTCTTCCCTCTGAGCAGGGCTTATTGTTACAAGGAGTGGGTTTTTTTTTCCCCCCCTCTGCGTACGAGTTGGATTTGGTGTCGCCCCTCCCCGGGTTCGGTTCCGTGTTCCCCCGGGTACGTCAGTTCCGTCCTTCCGGAGGTTTTCGGCTTATCGCATCCAACCTGGTGTGGTGCGTGCGGCCTTTGCAGCTTACCTCCTGCGTGGGACTCTCGAACCACCTCCTTGTCTCTCCCTCCAAAGTCTCTCCTGCTGCTGCGGTCCCGCCTTCGTCTGTTTCTGGAGGTCCCTCGGGTCACCCGGCGGTTGCTCGAGGGGCTGTGCGGGAGCCTGAACTTCGCGATGGTGGTCTACCCGCCGGGTCGGGTTTGGCTTCGACGGCTGTTCTGGTTCCTTCGGGGTTCCCCCTTCCGCCTCTCTCGCGATCGCAGAGTTTGACCCCCGGGGGACTTGCGTCGGTTGCTGCGTCACCAGCTTCCTCTTCGGGTTTTTCGGGGTTCAGTGCCTTGGCGCCTACCCGAGCCCTCGCTCGATGTGTACACGGATGCGTCGTCTCTCGGCTGGGGTTTTGTGACCAGTGCTCACCAGGCCGGCCAGGGGCATTGGGATCCGTCCTTCCGTCGAGCTCATAGCATGGTGCGGGAGTTCGCGGCAGTGTGGTTTGCTCTGGGGAGGATTCGGGTGGCCCGCGGATCGACGATTCGGCTCCATTCGGACTGCTCTCCGGTAGTTCATTGCCTGAACCGCGGGGGTTCAATGCGGTCCTTGTCTCTTTGGGGTTGGTCGCTTCGGGTGACTCGTCTGCTGAGTTCTTGGGGTTTGGCTCTCCTGGCGGTTAACGTACGGGGCGTGTCCAACGTCTTGGCCGACGCCCTGTCTCGCTTCGTTCCCCTCTCCACGGAGTGGACGGTCGACGACGAGTCCTTCCGTTGTCTTTGCCAGAACGTTCGGGCGCCCCGAGGTGGACCTCTTCGCGTCGGCGTGGTCGCGGCGTCTTCCCGTTTATGCGGCGCCCTTTCCCGATCGCGAGGCCGTCGGGGTCGATGCCTTTCGGATAGACTGGTCGGGGTGGGCGTTCCTGTACCTCTTTCCCCCGGTTCGGCTGTTGCTCCAGGTCCTGACTCGCTTAGAGACTTACCAGGGGAGAGTTGTCCTTCTGGCCCCTTGGTGGCCGGCCCAGCCTTGGTTTCAGGCGCTGGTTGCTCGGTGTCCGAACCCGAGGGTTTTCCCGCGGCTCCGCCTCTTTCAGCAGATCGGGCCGGTACGTCACGTGGCTGGTTCGATCTTCTCCTCGAGTCTTCTTGTATGGTTTTTTTGACTCGAGTCTATCATCATCTCTATGGTGATCAGGTGGACTCCTTGTTGGTGTCCCATCTGAGGGCTTCTTTCTGGCGGTCCTTCCGTTTCTTTTTGCGTCTTCGACGTGTTAGTTCCTTGTCTGTTCGGGTGGTCTTGTCCTTCCTCTCGTGGTTGTTTCAGGACCGTCATCTTATGCCTAACACTGTCGCTTCGTATCGTGCGGCGCTGGCGGAGCCGCTTCAGCTTGCTTTCGGTATCGATGTTACGTCTGCGCCGTTTCGCAAGCTGTCTCGTGCATTGTTTCACCTACGGCCTGCTCATGCGTCGCCTGAGCCGTCCTGGTCTTTGGACAGTGCTCGCTTTCCTTTCGTCTCCTCGTTTCGTTGTGGCCCCTTCGGTCCAGGATTGTTTTTCCAAGGCACTTTTCTTGTTGGCTTTGGCCTCTGGGGGTTGGATAGGGGAGCTTCATGCTCTCCTCCGGCGCAGGGGTTTCTGCTCTTTTGGTCGTGGTGATTGTTTTGTTTGTTTGCAGCCGTCTCCTTCTTTTCTGGCGAAGAATGAGACTGCTGCGTTCCGGAGGGGTCCATGGGTGGTTGATGCTTGGTTGGTCAGGCCGGGGGTGCATCATGTTTTGTGTCCGGTTGCGGCGCTTCGCCGTTATTTGCGCGCCACAGCTTCTGTGTCCGGGGACGCGCTGTGGGTTGATCCGGTTTCCCTTCTTCCCTGTTCGCGGGTTCGGGTCTCCCAGGTCGTCTGCAGGGTTATTAAGTCCAGCCAGCCTGCGGTCTATCCCCGTGCCCATGACGTTCGTAAGTTCGCGGCTCTTGCTGCCATCTTTGGGAACATGTCTTGGTCCGATATTCGGGCGCGGGGATTTTGGCGGTCGAACAGGGTCCTGGCTGCTCGTTACCTTGTGAATGTCCCTGGGTCCCGTTGGGCCTGTGTTGCTTTGGGTCGGCGGTTGCAGCCAGTTGTCTCGGCTTCAAGTTGAGGAGTGAGCGACGACCGCCTCCCGGGTAAATCCCTCTTTTTCTGTCTGTGGGTAGTTAGCTCCGGGGAGCCGACGGGGCTCCCCCCAGAAAACCAGCGTTGAATGTAATGAAACGCCATTTTCTGGGTGAGTCCCGGAGGCTCCCCGGCATCCCTCCCTCTCTCCGGTCGGCGGTTTTTTGCATTTTTGACATCCAGCCTCAAGAACTGAGGTGTGGGTAGCCGGCGTGGGGGGTCTTGGGCTCCCTCTTACCCCTCCCGGGGAGGGGGGAGCTGCGCAGACAGCGGCGCGGCGGTGTGTGACGTCACACTAGTTTGCTTGTTTTCGGTTGGGGAGTTCTATCCACTAGTTCGGCTTTTGGTAGCAATTTTAACCAGAAAAGGGGTTTGTTTTGAGGCACTTACCTTTCTGGGTGCCTGTTCCGGTCGATGGCAGACATAGAATGCTTCCAACCACACAGGGGCTTCTATAGGCCATTGCTCCCCTTGCCTCTCTGAGGGGGCCCGGTTCTGGCTGTGGTCCCCGGTAGGCCTAAGAACTCCATACACATGACTGATGCCAAAGTCTGACATTAGCATATCAGCCTGGGATAGCTCCGGGGAGCCTCCGGGACTCGCCCAGAAAATGAGTCAGAAAGCCAGAAAGAATTTCTGGCTGGTGGGTTGGAACAACTCGGTTATCTTGAGGTTATCTTCAGGTTATCTTGAAGTTCTCTTACCCACCAGCAAACCACATGATTTACTTGCTCAATTTACTCATGCAAATTACTCACCCGCTTTACTCACCTTTACTCAAGGAATTGGATGAGTAAATCGGGCATAGAAGTACTCCAAAGGATACCTGATCAACCAGGCTGTGACTCATACGTCAGGCTGCGAGCAGCCGCGTCCAACAGCCTGGTTGATCAGTCCGGCAACCAGGAGGCCTGGTCGACGACCGGGCCGCGGGGACGCTAAGCCCCGGAAGCACCTCGAGGTAACCTCAAGGTAAGGTAGAAAGTGTGTGTTCCAATTGGAGATTTGCCGAATCAAGGTTTGGAATCGAGTTTCCACTCTATATCAGGGTTTAATATGGTAACTTTGAAATTAGGCATTCAGATACAATAGCAGCTTTATCTGAATGAATTAAATAATTATATTAATATATTAAATTAGAATGTTGGAATACAGTAAATTGATCATGAATTATTTTTTAATTATTTTATTCACAGAAATTTCATGAGGAGTGCAGACCAAAGAAGAGTACCAGAAAGTTGTCTGTCGAACCAGCCGTGCCAAGATGGCGACAGCTGGGCCAACTAGTAGCAGTGACAGTCGGAGTGAGAGCAGCAACAATGCCTCAGGTGGAGCAGAAGGCGGAGGTGACGAGTCCACGGACAACTCAAACTTTGAGTGTAATATATGCCTCGACACAGCAAAAGATGCCGTTATCTCCTTGTGTGGCCACCTCTTCTGGTAAGACTAAATCTGGCTCAGTGACTGGCATAAAGCTCTAAAACTTGTTGACTAGACCACACACTAGAAAGTAAAGGGACGACAACGTTTCGGTCCATCCTGGACCATTCTCAAGTCCAGGATGACTTGAAAATGGTCCAGGACGGACCAAAACGTCGTTGTCCCTTCACTTTCTAGTGTGTGGTCTGGTCAACATACTTCAGCCACGTTATTGTGACTCATCGCCTGCACCTCTGAAACTTACTTGATCACTTCTAAAAGTCTCCTTTTCATAAAGTACATTGGATGTCAAACAATTTTGTGGATTATGTTCCAAGGAAGACATAGGGCTGAATACCTACACTATTCCAGTACCTTTCCTGAGGCTCAAATCTCATCATAAACAAAGGAAAGAAAATATTCTAGCATTTTGACTCCAACTTTCACCTCTTATTGTAAGACGGATTATTTAGTACATATACAATAAAAACAGTAAAAATCTTCCTCCTTACAGTACATGTAACTTTAAAATAGGAATACAGTACAGAACATGTGTAATACAGAATAATATATAAATTACATTTTTCATTTTTCGACGTGTGGTATGGTCATTGTAATGTAATACAGTACTGTACATAAAGATAAACTTCAAATATGAATGGACACAAAGTGACTGATACAACTGTGACATGAATCTAAAGATTCAAACAAACCAGCAAAATACATACATTACACTTACAGTATTTAAAGAAAAAATGAAAGGGATGGGACATACTGTAATACAACGTGGAATAAATTTCTCAACTCACAGGATCGACTACTGTACTCGGTCTCAATTAGAAAATTGAGGCAAATAATCGCCCAATAATGAGGTGGATGCCTCACAAGTACACCCTAACAGACACCTTCAGTTAGTCAAGCCCGGATGCACTCTGAGGGAGGGTGGAGGCGGCAATGCCACCCTCATGAACTCCACACACAGACACAAACTGATATTCTCTCACACAACTCGACGACGTTGAAATTAAGTACTATAATGAAAATTGACATTGACACAAATTAAACAACTAACAAATAATAAAACAAACAGTTAGATTAATAAAAATAAAAAAAGTAGACATTATATACGAGTCATTACATTATTATTATTATTACTAGAAGTTGAGATTAGACAACCTGTGAAGTACATGAGCCACCTTGAGAATGGTCTCGTTGAAAATCTTATGGGAATAGTTTTAGTCTTTGATGGATATTAATAAACATTGTACTGTAAAGTAGCTTAGAAGCAATTGTAACTTCGGTTGGCATGTTGCAGCTATGATCTTTGACTTCTTTAATGTAAAACTTGTTGTGTCTGCCGATATAATGCAACACTGCTGTGGCTTAGGTCATGATCACTCTTGACTGTACCCCCCTTCCCTTCCCTTCCCTTCCCTTCCCTTCCCTTCCCTTCCCTTCCCTTCCCTTCCCTTCCCTTCCCTTCCCTTCCCTTCCCTTCCCTTCCCTTTCCTTCCCTTCCCTTCCCTTTACTGCATCAGCAATGGCAACATTCAATGATCGAGGGCTTTCACCATTTGGCTTTTCTCTAACTTCCTCCTCTTCACATCTGTGATACAAAAAATGGATACAGTTCATCTCAGTAGTTACTAAGATTAAACTTACCTCCAAACTGTGAAATGCACATCAAGTAACTAATTCAGTTGAAGAATGTGAAACCAAAAAACAGTGGGAAGAGAGACCGAGTGAATTGCCTGTCATTGTGCGGTGTGAATTACATCTGTACAGTGATGGCTAGCCATATGTTTTAGGGATAAGTGTTGTGCACTTAAAATTGATGGCATTAATTTGGTAACCATATACAACACAGTTTGTGAACTGTGGCTACAGTATATTAGCTGATGTCTACTGTTCATACAGTTGACAGTCTTTATTGATTACACAACTTTTTAATTTTTTTTTAAGCTTGAATATTTGTTATGAAAAATCATCTTACAGTTGGCCTTGCTTGCACCAGTGGCTAGAAACTCGACCAAACAATCAAACTTGTCCTGTTTGTAAAGCGGCAATTTCACGAGAGAAGGTGATACCACTGTACGGCAGAGGATCTGGAAATCAGCAGGATCCAAGGTCAGTCTATCTCATTTGTCCACTAATCTGATTACATACTATAATTAGGTGTATTATAGAATGTGTTATCAAGGATGCAGCATGAAGTAATAAGTGCAGGTAATCTATTTACTCTTATTACAGTACTGTATTTGAAAATACAATAACAGAACTTTATGCACTTTTCTTAAATATAAATTTATTTGACAAATACAAATAATACCATTCCTATAAAATGTATGTTCTGTAGAAATGCTAAATTTTCCAAGTTGAAAGATGAGTAGAGGAAAATATGTTGTGTTTTTTGTAATTATGCATCTTGGACTTTTTGGAATCCTTTGGTGATGCTTATGGTGTTACATTTGCAGCTTCTCAGTGGCAGCGTCACATTGCTTGGCAGGATGTTTTTTTTTATTTTTCGTCTTTGTTGCCGGGCTTTGGTATTGGCTCTGGTCATCCTGTCTTCATTCTTAGCTGTTTCTTGACTGTCATTTGATGTCTAAAATTGTCACTTCCTATTGGTCGGCTTTGACAGAGCCTTTTTCTTTGGCATTGATGTTTCATCTTCGTCTTTTCACAATCCGTCTGGTGTCCTTTTTCGCCTGTGGTTTGTTTGATCCTTTTTTGGCCTCATGGTCTCTGTATCATGCACTTATTTTTCTAGTTTCATTGTGCCCATATGGTCCAAGATGTTTTCTATATGATGGTTTTTTGTTCCTTTGGTCAAGGAGGGGGGGGGGGGGGTTTCTGTGCCGGCAGCTATATTCTTCCTTTCTGACTGAGACAGTGTTGATGGGTTTCAGAGGGAGCCTTTGTTTATCGAGTCATGGTTTCTTTGGCCGGGGTTACTCACTTTCCCTTTCAGGTTACTGGTTGCTCCTTCCTTCTTGATATGGTAAGTCTCAATTTATTTGTTCTCTATGGTGAGTTACCTCAGGTAGCCACAAGCCATCAAAGGGATCCCTCCCAGAAATCCAGCATTGAATGTAAATAATCACCTTTTTTTTTTTTTTATGAGTCTTTTCAGTGGCTCTCCATTCCCACCCTCCCTCCTTCTAGGGTTCTCGGGGGTCGTTTTTAGTGGCACATGTTTCAGAGAGGCAGCAGTGGGAGATCCGAGCTGTTTGGGCTGCCTTCTGGTGGTGGACAAGTAAACTATCTAGTAGTCGAGTCTGATTGACGAGTGTTCTAGGTTATCACTGTTTCTATGCAGTTGTTTGTTTTGGGGCATTCTTCCATTCTGGTGGAGGTTTTGTTTTGTCTTGGGCTGATCTAGTATTCCCAAACTCCCTTGCCTCTTATGAGGAACCCAGATTCTGTTCCTGCTCTCTGGTACTCACTTGTGATTCAAAAGGCCTGATAGGGTGCTTAGCTTTGTAGCTAACCAGGGAAGTAGTTCGAGTACTTGCCAATGGAACCCATCGGAAGGAGCCATTTTATGATCCTCAATGCTCGATTTTTGTTTTATCTGGGGTTGTGTTTCCTTTTCCTGATACTAGGTTCTTGCCCTGGCTTTGGACAGTGCCGATAGTTCCCAGACTATATATGTGATGATTCCTGGGGCCGAGTGCTTGGGTCGAGAGTGGGTATTATCAAGACCGAGTGTCTGGGGTCCCAAGGCCGAGTGCCCTTGGGGGGGTTTCCAAGGTCAGAGTGCCCTTTGGGGGGTGTTTTCTCAGAGCCAAGTGCTCTGTGCCTTTACTCTTCTATGGTAGGATGTGGTATGCCTGATGTGGCCTACTAGGCAACGAGTTTGATGGTGTGGAGGCGAATGTCTTTTACAACGTTCCATGTCACTCTGCTGCTTTTTGGGTGTTGGCATTGTATTGAAGACAAGCTCTTTGTGCTTGGTATGTACAATGATACCTCAGTTTTCAAATTTAATCTGTTCCCAGAGACGATTCGAAAACCAAAAATTTGAAAACCAAAACGAATTTTCCTATAAGAAATTATGTAAATTGAATTAATCCATTCCACACCCCCAAAAATATTAACTAAAAAATACATTTTATACAGAATAATACTCATAGGTATCTTACCTTTATTGAGGACTCTTGTTGACGTATCGAAGACAGTGAGGAAGAGGGGGAGGAGGAGAGGTGTTAGTGTTTGGAAGGGGAGTCCCCTTCCATTATAACAGCAGTATTGACATTTGTGGGGTATTCTCTCTCTTACATTTTACCTGCATACCACTAGGACCTGGTTGTGGCTCACTGCTTGCTTGTCTTACTAAGAATGTGTCTATAGACACTTGTTTTCCCTACATTTTGTAGTGAGACATCACATTGTCTCACTATGAATGATCTCTTGTTTTTCCTCTATCGTCATCCAAAAGGCTCCCAAAAGGGAGCCGGTCGGCTGAGCGGACAGCACGCTGGACTTGTGATCCTGTGGTCCTGGGTTCGATCCCAGGCGCCGGCGAGAAACAATGGGCAGAGTTTCTTTCACCCTATGCCCCTGTTACCTAGCAGTAAATAGGTACCTGGGTGTTAGTCAGCTGTCATGGGCTGCTTCCTGGGGGTGGAGGCCTGGTCGAAGACCGGGCCGCGGGGACACTAAAAATCCCCGAAATCATCTCAAGATAACCTCAAGATAGATCCTCACAACTATTTTCTTAGGCTGAACATTACCACTGACTTTCTTGGAACCCATGATGTGATATATAATAAAAACGTTTATGTTCAGAAATCATAAAAGCACAAAAACAATTAAATTCTTCACAAAGAATTCAAGAGTGGTGGTCACTAGGCGGGAGACACTGGTAAACTGAATCATGCCATGTGGTCGGTCGGCCCATACGTGTATCAACAAACTCGAGCACCAGGGCAAACTTCGAGTACCGAGTCAAATTTCTCAAAGAAATTGGGCTCGAGAACCGAAAATTTGAAACCAGGGGCATTCGAAAACCGAGGTTCCACTATACTGTATATATTTGCATGTATACAGTATATCCAGCTGTTGTTCTTCCAGCCATGTAGATTTCTTTTCTGGTTTTAGGCTTAATTAACTTTGACACAAGGATGCTTCTCCTTTTGTGAGCTTCGGGAGTTTGGGTTGGTGTGAGCTATGTGCCATGCCCCACGTTGCGTACTGTGGGTTTTTGGTTGTCTTTCCCTGCTTGTCTGGACTCCTTGCATTTGTCTTCTGGTCTTATGGCCTTGACCTTTCTGAGTTAGGGAACTGTTGTGGGTTGTATCCTGGGGGGGAAGGTCAGTGTCTACCCTAAGGGGACCTTGTTTGGCCTAACAGGCCCCCATCCCTGACAATGGGGGCAAACATTTCAAAATAGCAATAACCAGCAATACCAGTGAGGGCACAACCAGGAAATGCATAGTGTAATATACGTCTACCCATATATGCATCAACAGGGTACCAAGGTGCTGAAATACAGGCATGTTATCATGTGGCTGATAACTGTACATTTCTATATACTGTATTTATATATATATTCCTCATGTGTCTTCTTTTAGCCATTTTTCCTCTTTTCTGGGGGGGGAGGTTCAAACTATTATTATTTTCACATATTTTCTTTATCAGTAAGAAGTAACAATTTTCTCGTGTATATTCTACTGATGTCAGCATGTCTGTAAACTACATCAAACAATTTACATGTTGCTAGAACACTGTATCTTTGATACTGAAATCAAATGACATTAAATATGCTGTTGAAATAAAATAATGTTAGATGTGATCCATTTAATTGGGGGGGGGGGGAGGAGAGAATAGCTGTGCATGATGGCAGTAGCAAATATTGTTTAACCCATTGCAGAAATAAGCTACCACCTCGACCTCCTGGACAACGCACAGAACCTGAACCACAGAATGGATTTATGCCCGGATTTGGCTTTGGCGATGCTGGGGGGTTCCAGTTTCATTTTGGTATTGGTGCATTTCCTTTTGGGATTTTTACTACATTCAACAACTGGGGAGGTGGCGGCGCAGTACCTCCAGGTGAGTGAGCGTTCATTAAACCCCCTCTGCCCCATCTCCATCTAAAATGAGAAGGGATAATCCAAAATACTGTTGAGCAGTTGTATATGATTCGTGCAGCACACGGGTTTACCAATTTTCTGCCTTGTTTTCTGGAGGGAATGTCCCGGTGTGTCACTGAAGCTATCTTGTTGAGATTGTGCCATACTAGAAGGACACATCAGTTTGGCTTACTGGGAACCCGAGCCAGAATCTGGGGCCAGATTAACGAAGCAGTTACGAACCCGTACATCTTTTCTCAATCTTTGGCGGCTTTGTTTACAATTACTGTATTAAACAATTAATGAGCTCCGAAGCAGCAGGAGGCTGTTTATAACAATTACAACAGTTGATTGGGAAGTTTTCATGCTTGTAAATTAATTAATAAATGTAACCAAAGCTGTCAAAGATGGAGAAAAGATGTACACGTTTGTAAGTACTTGCATTACTGCTTCGTGAATCTGGCCCCTGGTCCCTTCAGAGATGCTGGGAATGGGTGACAATCTGCCACCCCACTGGGAAAAGCCTCCAGAAAGTTGGCGAAGATTTACAGACAACTAGAGGGCTCACAGAAAAATGAAGCTTCAGAAACACCAAACAACTCTGCAAATGATCCAACCAGAATGAGAGATTCACTTAAAATAGTTTGAAACTTGTTGGTACCAAATACCACAAGGCAGCCTGGCCCAGCCCCCAGCTGACTTCCCTGATCAGTTCTGTTGCTGATAAAGAAGAGTTTTGAGTTTCAGTGTTCTGGTCTATCATATAGTGAGAAAGAAAGCTCCTCTGCTCCATGCTAAACTGACCTACTAAGTGTTGGCCATCCTTGGACTCTGTTGTCCTGCGGGGGCCATTTGATTTATGTATTTTCCGGTATTTTAGTATTAGCTCCACTTGTGTTTTCATTCTGGCTTGTTGTGTGCGCTTGCTCCTCTTTCATTTTGGTCTGCATGAACTTTCTTCCCTTGGTGTCAATTAAAGCTGCTCTTGCACAGTAAAATTACTGTCTTTGTTATGTTTTGGACTTTGTCTCTGATAGGCCTGACCACCAAGTAGGAGAGCCTCGCCTTGGACTAATCAGGGATCTTCAGTTCCTCTGTTTGGGCCCTTGCTGGCAGTGTTTAGGTGCACTGGGGTTTGCAGTGCTTGTTTATACGTCAGTTATGGTTGCCTATCATTGCCTTCTTGTTTTAGCTGCAGATGGTGACTGTTGTTCTTGCAAGTGACCCCAGTGACTGGGAATCTCTCCTTGGTTAACCATCTTCAGGCCCTCGGAATGGGCTGTAGGTCTGTGCCGTGGTCTGTTATGGGCTGGCCATTTGAGCCTGACTTTGCCAAGTGAGAGTTTGAGGGGCACTCATCATCTATGCTACCAGATGATGATGATTCTTTCTGTCCCTGCCATGATACCTGTTAGGTCTGTGAGGTTTGTTCTCACTGTGGTAACAGATTTCACCTCCCAACTGGAGGCTTTTCAGGCAGCTGCCGCTTTGCAAGTGAGGTTTGCTTGTGAAGGTATTTGTGGCATATTGATTGACTGGATGCCTGGTGCTAGCCCCCATGGTGTTCAGGATCCAGAATTGGAAGAGTTCATGGCCTCCATCAGGACTAAATCTGTGCCTCATGTTCCTTCCCTTGTGTGTGTGTGTGTACTCACCTAGTTGTACTCGCCTAGTTGTGCTTGCGGGGGTTGAGCTCTGGCTCTTTGGTCCCGCCTCTCAACTGTCAATCAACAGGTGTACAGGTTCCTGAGCCTATTGGGCTCTATCATATCTACACTTGAAACTGTGTATGGAGTCAGCCTCCACCACATCACTTCCTAATGCATTCCATTTGTAAACCACTCTGACACTAAAAAAGTTCTTTCTAATATCTCTGTGGCTCATTTGGGCACTCAGTTTCCACCTGTGTCCCCTAGTGCGTGTGCCCCTTGTGTTAAACAGCCTGTCTTTATCAACCCTGTCGATTCCCTTGAGAATCTTGAATGTGGTGATCATGTCCCCCTTAACTCTTCTGTCTTCCAACGAAGTGAGGTTTAATTCCCGTAGTCTCTCCTCATAGCTCATACCTCTCAGCTCGGGTACTAGTCTGGTGGAAACCCTTTGAACCTTTCCATTTTAGTCTTATGCTTGACTAGATATGGACTCCATGCTGGAGCCACATACTCCAGGATTGGTCTGACATATGTGGTATATAATGTTCTGAAAGATTCCTTACACAAGTTTCTAAAGGCCGTTCTTATGTTAGCCAACCTGGCATATGCTGCTGCTGTTATCCTCTTGATATGAGCTTCAGGGGACAGGTCTGGCGTGATATCAACCCCCAGGTCTTTCTCTCTCTCTGACTCTTGAAGTATTTCATCTCCCAAATGGTACCTTGTATCTGGTCTCCTGCTTCCTACCCCTATCTTCAATACATTACATTTGCTTGGGTTAAACTCTAACAGCCATTTGTTCGACCATTCCTGCAGCTTGTCCAGGTCTTCTTGAAGCCTCAAGCTGTCCTCCTCTGTCTTAATCCTTCTCATAATTTTGGCGTCGTCAGCAAACATTGAGAGGAATGAGTCTATACCCTCTGGGAGATCATTTACGTATATCAGAAACAGGAGAGGGGCCTCGTAGCCTGGTGGATAGCGCGCAGCACTCGTAATTCTGTGGCGCGGGTTCGATTCCCGCACGAGGCAGAAACAAATGGGCAAAGTTTCTTTCACCCTGAATGCCCCTGTTACCTAGCAGTAAATAGGTACCTGGGAGTTAGTCAGCTGTCACAGGCTGCTTCCTGGGGGTGGAGGCCTGGTCGAGGACCGGGCCGCGGGGACACTAAAAAAAAAAAAGCCCCGAAATCATCTCAAGATAACCTCAAGATAGGTCCAAGTACAGAGCCCTGTGGGACTCCACTGGTGACTTCATGCCAGTCTGAGGTCTCACCCCTCACTGTACCTCTCTGCTTCCTATTGTTTAGGTACTCCCTTATCCACTGGAGCGCCCTACCAGTTACTCCTGCCTGTTTCTCCAGCTTATGCATCAACCTTTTATGGGGTACTGTGTCAAAGGCTTTCCGACAGTCCAAAAAAATGCAGTCTGCCCACCCTTCTCTTTCTTGTTTAATCTTTGTCACCTGATCGTAGAATTCTATCAAGCCTGTAAGGCAAGATTTACCCTCCCTGAACCCATGTTGATGGGTTATCACGAAGTCTCTTCTCTCCAGATGTGTTACTAGGTTTTTCTCACAATCTTCTCCATCACCTTGCATGGTATACAAGTTAAGGACACTGGTCTGTAGTTCAGTGCCTCTTGTCTATCACCCTTTTTGTATATTGGTACTACATTAGCAGTCTTCCATATTTCTGGTAGGTCCCCCGTTTCCAGTGACCTACTATACACTATGGAGAGTGGTAAGCAAAGTGCTCCTGTACACTCTTTCAATACCCATGGCGAGATTCCATCCGGCCCAACAGCTTTTCTCACATCCAGCTCCAATAGGTGCTTCTTGACCTCATCTCTTGTAATTTCGAACCTATCCAACCTTTAAAGGTTGGATAGGTTCGAACCCAAAGGTTCAAACCTTTCGAACCTATGTGTGTGTGTGTGTGTGTGTATGTGTGTCCCTTCTTTGGTGTCCCATTTGGTGTCCCTTCCCCTGCACTTGGCGGTGGTGTTGCGTATTTGGATCCTCATGGAGGGGCTCTCAGATCTAATCCATGCAGATGTGGCATTGTAGGGGTCAACTCCAGGGGCAGAGGCCTTATTCCTGCAGTTCTTACATGGGCTGCCTTGCCCAAGATGTACGTCTGTCTCCTTCGGGAGGAGGTGGTGGCATTTTATTCAGGCTCTTTCATGTGTCGAAAGGTCGTATTGGCCCATTCCGTAGATTTGACTTGGTCCCTTTTGAGTGGTGAGAGACCATTTTATTTTATTTGAAGCCCTTACCACTCGTTCTTGTAAGTACAGTATCATGTTTGAGATTTTCAATTTACTGAAAAAGGGTAGTGGTCGGGGCTCATTGGGTCATATTCTTTAGTGGGAGTGTCTTGTATGTACTGTTGATTGTTACTGTCTGTATTGTACTTCCCGGCACATATTTCATCGTAAGTTCCAGTGATGGTGTGGTGAGAGGATGTCTGCTTGCCCTCCAGCATGTTGTGAGATCAAAGATACTTATGCTTTTCAAGTTGTCTGAAAGTCTTGCCGTGCAAAGTCTCCTGTTACTGCCGTGTCCCTTCAACCTGCCCAACACTTTACTCAACTTATTTGCATCTACATCAGTGATAACTTGGCCAGGTGGTCTATGATGAGACCATCTGGTCTCTGCTGGTCTCCTCTATTCTGTTCTTGACTGCAAATAATTTTTTTAATGCCCAGTCAATCCTTGATCTCTCACAGGTCAATACTTTATTTGTACAAGAATCAGCATGATCACTCGTGGCCATGATTCATCAGGTAGCATTAATTGGCTTGTTTCCGTAGACCCTTTGGATGCTTACTGGCATATTCCCTTTCATCCATAGTTCAATGATTGGTAAGGGTACTTGGCCTACCACTTCAGGGCTCTTTCTTTCCTTCGGACTCAACCTGGAGCCCAAGATGTTCACCGGTTGATAATGGTAGTTCTTCCGGAGCTTCCACTCATTGGGATTGATGACCTGAGTGAGCTCACAGTTGTTTGTTATTTCTGCTGGTCAGGGATCACGATTTTGTGTGGAACATTTTGGGCTAGTAATCAACTTCCTGAAATTGCAGCTCTTGCCAATTCAGTGTTAACAGTTGATGGGGTCGGTTTGGATTCCAGGACAGTTTCCTTTTTCCTTCCATAGTTTGCCTGCTGTGAACTATTCTTGTATCATAACCTGGTGCTTGTTGATAGGTGATGACTTTGTCTTTCAAATTTTCTTGTGGTTGATCAGGCTTGATCACATTTGGTGTCAACACCTCCACTGTGCCATTCAGCAAATTGTCTCCCACATTCTTCCACGTCCAGCCTACTCGTGCTACTCCTGAGCCATCCTGGTCTTTTGACTGTGTGATGGTAATCAGTACTAATGAGTTTTGAACTTATTTCGGTGAATCCCTTGTTCCGTGCGACTCATTTCTGGTAGCTGTGTGCCAGTTTTCAAGGTTTCATTTTCTGTGAATCCTCCAGTTGTCTATGAAAATGCTTCGATTTCCTGGAGGCTTTTTCTGGTGAGGCGGAGGATTGTCAGCTGCTCTCTGCGCACATCTGTGAAGAGGGCCAGGTTCTGGCTCTGGTCCCCAATAGATCAATCAGAACTATCCATGGCTAATATGACCTTTTAGTATGAAACAATCTAATAAAGATAGCTACCAGAGCTCCTCCAGAAATTGGTGTTTCATTACTTTCACTGCTGGGTTTCTTGTCAGCAGGCTGTCTTTGCATTAAAGTAGTGGTGGTGCTGTAGGTAACTGTTGCTGCTGACTGATGAGTTGGATATTGTGAAAACAATTTGCTAATGAACAAATCCACAAGGACTGTGACGAAGATTCGAACCTGCGTCCGAGAGCATCTCAGACGCTGCCTTAATCGACTGAGCTACGACATGGTCAAATGAGTTGAAACCGAAGTTTTACTGAACTTACTGGATTCTACAGCCTCTCCGAGACACAAACCAGGCAGTCTCGGAGAGGCTGCAGGATCCAGTAAGTTCAGTATAACTTTGGTTTCAACTCTTTTTGACCATGTCATAGCTCACTCGATTAAGGCAGCGTCTGGGATGCTCTCGGATGCAGGTTCGAATCCTCGTCACAGCCCTTGTGGATTTGTTCATACATCACGCTATTGTAATTTCTGTGTGTAATTTGCTAATAAATCAGTTGCATCTTAATGAATCATAATAAATCATGTAAGTGACCCGTTATTAGTTACATGTATATCTGGTTAATAATAATAATGGAATTTGGTTCTATCTGTTTTTATTTGGCAGGTTATGACTTGTTTGTTCTCCAGTGCATGTTCTGGCTTGTCACTGAATAGATTTAGTAGATTTTGGTAGGAGAGTAGTATAGCATCAGTGCTCACGGTAACATGCAATGAAATGAGTCAGTATTGTTACTTATTGCCCATGATTGGTTTTCCACAAATTTAAGAGACAATGTTTAGGTCTTTTAAAAAGTCTTTACATTATTACATTTTAAATACCTAATGTAACCCTGGTAATTTTACAGTAAAAATGTAAGAATTTGAATGAAAAAAGCTGCATTCCAAGTCATTGTCAAATAACGTAGCCCAATGTTTTGGTGCTAGTTTTCATGAGGCCAAAACGGTAAAATGGCATATTCTCATTTTGTCTATGTAACTTAATTGTTGGACCAATAAGAAGGTATCCATTACAATGTTGCAAACACATCCCCCAAGGCACTCTACTGACTCATGACATTGCTGTTACAGAAATGGAGAGAGAGTTGCCGCAGCTTCTACAATATATTTTGCTCATTATGGCCTTCTTCTTCTATTGGAATCTCTTCTTTGGCTGACCAACAAGGTATTTTATGAAGATGTATATAGATACTTTGTTGTATGCTGGTTATACCAGAATACATTGCTTAATCATCGTGTAGTACAAAATACAGTACAACAGTAAGTTATTGGTGTATTTTTTAAAATCTTAAAAAATTATTTATAGTGTTGGGAATTAGTACACAGGTGCTTGCAGGGGTATAGGTATATAGGTCATAATAATGTGGCTGAAACAAATGACCAAAGCCTTGCATATAAAATGAAACGAAAGGGACCAAAATGTTGTCACTTTCATTTAATTTCATTTGTATGGGTTGGGTTGTTTACTGCTGCTTGCCATGTAGAAGTTGAATTTTCTGTGGGGAGCCCTGTCGGCTCCCTGAAGCTATCTGAACTGATATATGCTATGTTAGTTTGTTCCCCATCAACTGGGGAAGGACCCAGAAAGGTAGGCGAAACAAAACAGACCACTGTCTGGTGAAAATTGCAACCAGTGTCTGAACATAGCAGAAGAACTCCCCCGGAAAGAAAACAAACAAGCAATACTTAATCCAACTAGCACTCCCGCTTGTTAGCGCTACCTACACCCCCCCCCCCCTAATGGGGAGGAGAGGGAGCCTGCAGCCCTCCCCCCAGTTTTTGAACTGATGTGCTAGGGTTAGCTTGGTCACCTCTGGCCTCACGTTCCTGTTTCTGACCTCACGTTCCTGTTTCTGGCCTCACGTTCCTGTCCCTGTGTGACTGTACCAGCAGTGTGTGTGTGTGTGGTGTGGTGTGGCCAGGTGTCTTACTGTATGTGGAGCAACATGCGCCTAAGGTGATTTTCCTTAGGTGCTCCGTAATTACTAACCATTGCGTTTCAGGGCTATCTTCCCTGGGGCATTCGGGACTCGCTCCCATTTGAGGATTTTATCGCTTGGCGTTGTCTTCGCCCTTGGGGTACATCGGGGGTTTTGGGCTTTCCGTATTGTCCTCAGTGGGGAAGTGTTATTTGCTGGGTGTGGGTGCACTGTGGCTGATGCAGCCCACCTTACTACAAGACGGCGGCTGATGCTTCTCTCTGGCTGCCAGTTTGCTTGTTGTGTTTCATTGGGGCTTTTAGTTTCCATTTCTTGTGTTTTTGTCTTTTGTGGACAGTGGAGGTCTTCCTGGCCTCTTATTAGGCTAGCCTAGGTAGTGTTGGAGGTTTTCCTCTGTTGCCCCCGAGGGTTCACAGCTGCTACTGGTAGTCAATTTGTCTGCTACTAGACAAGGATTTTACTGGCTTAGCAGGCCCCAGTGCCTGGGCTTCCTGTAGGGATAATTTACCCTACGGGCCCTGGAAACCCCTGTGGGCTGTGGTACATGGATGCTTCTTCCCAATCCACTCTCGCCTTGTGTGAAGTTGAAGGTTGCTTGTTGCCCCTGATCGTCAGGGTGACGATCATCCATACTTCTTCCGTCATGCTGCCTGTTGGGTCGGTGACACCTGCGACCCGGAGTCTTGCAGCACTTGTTCCCCATTTGTGCTTCCATTTACTCATTCTCTGTCTGTTAATCTCAGGAATCATGTGGCTGCTGCATTGCATGATTGATTCTTCTTCTTGCAATGGGCCAGGTTGGTTGCCTGATTGGAGGCCCTGGAGCTGCCCTGCTTGGGTTTTAGGGATCAGGATTTGGGGGCGTTGGTTGCTTTGACCTTGGTTCCATTTGTGGCTCCGCTTCCTTCCCAGGTGGGCGTGGTTCACCCTGCTCCTCAGCCCTTACCTCCTCTCCCTTCCTTGCTTCTGACTCCTAAATGTCTGAGGGTTTCTGAATCGGGGCGGGGTTTAGCTCGGGTGGCTTCAGGGGCTGCCCCTTCCAATTAGAGTACGATGGTGGTTGAATCCGTTTTCCCGCCGAGGCTTCGGGGTCAACCCAGCAGACTCTCTTCTTGGAAGCTTTTTCCCAGGATGCTGCCTTTTCTTCAAGGGAGGCGTGGAAGAGGGCTCTACCCCGAGGCCTGTGTCATGGGTTCCCAGGGTTCGAGGTGAGTCCACTTGGATCGCTTGGGTTACTTTTTGCCCCTGCTTGGGACCCTTGTGCCTTCAGGACAGGGGTTGTTGCTGTAGGAAAAAAGGTTTTCGTCCCCTCCTTCCCTTTCTAAATTAGTTTTACCGTATTTGCCAGCGTGAGTTATGCACTGTCTAGTCGGGCGCATCTGCCTTTTGCTTGGATGTTTTGTCCTGGAAAAAACAATATGTATTAATGTGACAACTTTTTCGTTTGGTTCATCATACACTTATTAATCAGCGGTTCTGATCTGCTGAACCGCTGATCTGACCCTCCTCTTAGATCGTCTGAATACTGAATACCGTCTGAATACTATTATCCCAGTCTTGTGTTCACAGACTGTGATCATTGGTTTGTTTTCTTTATTTTATTATGGGCACCAATTTTTGTGGCTGGCAACCTTGCACTGTTTGCTTGTCTGGCTCCCAAGCCTGCGGCCCTCGGTATCCTGTCCGTATTATGGCCGTTTTTGCCATGGGGCAATTTTTTTTTATCCGATAGAAAAAAATAAAACATTTTCTTTAACATTGTGCGTGTTATCTGCTGGCAAATGTGGTAGGTAGGGCTACCCTCCCCCCCCCTCCAAGGTTCATTTCTAGGTGCCCTCGGGTTTCTCGGATTTGTCTTTTTGGCGTTTTTCTTCCTCTCGGCTTTCCCTTGTGGAGGTTCGGGAGGCCCTTGGCACGTACCTTCTGCGAGACCCGGTTTACGCCTCTGTGTTGGATCCGGTTTTGTTTGAGTTCGGTTCCTCTTACACTAATCCAGTGCATTTTGAGGTTCCAGTGTCTTCCTGGCTGGCAGCCTGTCTTGATGACTGGTTGGTGTGGGCTCCCTGCCTGTCTGCTTGCCAGGGTTCTGGTTCTTTCCCAGCTTGCCCAATTTGGGTTCCTAGTAACTTTTCTGAAGTCTCAGTTGGTTTCCGTCCTTGGTTTGGGCTTGGCTGGGCCTAGTGTGGGGTTCTCGGACTGTGTCTGTTTCTCTCCCTCCTGCAGCTTTGCTCTGGTTGCAGTCCCACCTTCAGCTGTTTTTGATGAGGACCCGGGTCCCTCGGAGGTTGCTGGAGCAGCTGTGCGGGAGCCTGAACTTTGCCTTGCTGGTTTATCCACTGGGCTGGGTTTGGCTTCGAAGGCTGTTTTGGAATCTTTGGAGTGGTTTCTTTCACTACTTTCCCAATTGCTGGGTTCATTCCCCAATGACCTTGTGTCAGTTGCTGCTTCGCATGCTTTCTCTTCGGGTTTTTGGGGTTTGGTGCCATGGTGCATTCATCTTCCCACGCTCGATGTGTTCATTGCAGCTTCGTCTCTTGATTGGGTCTTTGTGACCAGTGCTCACCAGTCTGGCCGGGGTCGTTGGAGGCTGTCCTTACGTCAGGCACACAGGACAGGGCAGGAGTTTGTGGCGGTGTGGCAGGTGCTGCGCCAGATTCGGCTTCCTCGGGGCTTGGTGTTCCGGCTCCATTCAGATTGCTTCCCCGTGGTTCATTGTCTCAACCACGGGGGAATCCCGTGGTTCTTAGGGGCTGGTTGCTTCAGGTGGCTCTTCTGCTGAGTTTTCGGGTTTTTATTCCTCTTTCCAAGGAGTGGCCAGTCAACGCCGCTTCCTACCTTTGGTTTGGCTGGACGTACCGGTGCCCGGAGGTGGACCTCTTCGCATCAGCATGATCTCTGTGTAACCCATTGTTCATGGCGCCGTTCTCCAACTGCGAGGCCATCGCAGTAGATGCTTCTCGGCAGGACTGGTCAAGGTGGGGGTTCCTGTACCTCTTTTTCCTGGTCCACCTGTTGCTCCAGGAATCCTCTTGGAAAGCTTGCTTGGAATCCTCTCGGGGAACAGTGCTTCTGGCTCCATGGTGGCTGGCCCAGGTCTTTCCAACGCATTTGTATCGCCATTTGTATGGTGATCAGGGGGCTTCTTTGATGGTGTCCCACTTGCTGTCTTCTTCCCAGCGACAGTATGAAGTTTCTTGGCAGTCTGTCACTTTCTTTTTCTTAAAAGGTTTTTGTCGATTTTGAGCCAGGTTGTTTTGTTTTATCTCTTGGCTTTTTCTGAATCGGATGGCAGATCCACTCCAGCTTGCGTTCGGGGTGGATGTTGCTTCCACTTTGTTCCACAAGCTTTCACGTGTATTTTCTGTGGGGAGCCTCTTCGGCTCCCTGGAGCTATATATAGGGTTGATATACGCTATATTAGTCTGGGGCTTCAGTCAATGGGGTCCTGCCCACTGGGGACTAGAGCTGGAACCTGGCCTCCCCTCAGAGAGGCATAGGGAGCAATGGCTTAAGGAGACCCCCTTGTATTTGGGGTATTCCTTGTCTGTCATTGACTGGGATTAAGCACCCAGAAAGGTAAGCATATCAAAACAAACCCCACATGGTAGGAAATTGCAAAAAAAAACCCAAGACCAAACAGAGAAACATAACTCCACAAGGGAAAACAAAGGAATGAAGCAAACAAGAAATTGTCATTCACTGCTGCTGCGCCACTTGTCCATGCAGCCCTCCTCTCCCCGGGAGGAGGAGGGGGGGAGCCCCAGATCTACGCGCCGGCTATTCACACCTCAGTTAGTGGCTGAAGTGCTCTGGGGCAGATGTCGACTCTGGCCACAGATTCTGGCTGGATTTTGTGCCCTTGTGGGAGTTTCCAGCTGTTTGTGGTGTGTTGGCCAGGAGTAACATAGTGTACTGAGGGCTGCATGCACTTAGGCCTGTCTTCCCTAAGGGCCCTGTGAGTACTACCTTTGGGTCCTAGGGTTAACTTCCCTGGGGCTTTCGGGCTTTACTTCCATAGGGGGTTCCTGCTGCTCGACATTACCCCGCCCTTGGGGCCAGCTGGGGATATAGTGACCTTTGTTTGGCCTTGGGTAGAAAGTGTTGTTGCTGGTTTGGGGCACGAGGTGCAGCACAGCACACCTACCAATTTGGAAGCCATGTTCCCTGATCCTCCTGTGGTTGTTGTGCTTTTGCGGGGGTTTTCTTTTCTTTTTTGTCTATTGCTTGGAGGAGATTTGCCTTGTTTGACTATTAGTCCCCCTAAGGTATTTTGATAGCTCTTCTCAAGGCCCCTGTGCTTGTACACCTCTCAGGGGTCCAGTTATAGACCTATTTCCTCTTATTAACATAGAAGGGCTCAACTGGCTTTGCAGCACTGTTACCTGGGCTTCCCATAGGCTGATCCCCCTATGGGCCCCTGGAAAACCCTGTTGGGGCTTGGCAAACCCACGGAAGACTACCCAGGCTTTCTATTTTATTAATTTTGCCCCGAGGGGCGAGTTTATTGGGCAGCGCCACTCATCCTGTGAGTGGACATACCGCCATAGTGACAGTATTGGGCAGCGCCACTCATCCTGTGAGTGGACACACCGCCATACTGACAGTACTGGGCAGCGCCACTTATCCTGTGAGTGGACACACCGCCATACTGACAGTACTGGGCAGCGCCACTCATCCTGTGAGTGGACACACCGCCATAGTGACAGTACTGGGCAGCGCCACTCATCCTGTGAGTGGACACACCGCCATAGTGACAGTACTGGGCAGTGCCACTTATCCTGTGAGTGGACACACCGCCATACTGACAGTACTGGGCAGCGCCACTCATCCTGTGAGTGGACACACCGCCATACTGACAGTACTGGGCAGCGCCACTCATCCTGTGAGTGGACACACCGCCATAGTGACAGTACTGGGCAGTGCCACTTATCCTGTGAGTGGACACACCGCCATAGTGACAGTATTGGGCAGCGTCACTCATCCTGTGAGTGGACACACCGCCATAGTGACAGTATTGGGCAGTGTCACTCATCCTGTGAGTGGACACACCGCCATAGTGACAGTACTGGGCAGCGTCACTCATCCTGTGAGTGGATACACCGCCATAGCAGCGTGTACAACACTCCCCAGTCTTCCTCTTGTCTGTCTTGTGCTCTTCCCTCTAACTGATAGTTTGTAAATAATAAATTCCTGACTCCATCTCCAGTCTGGTGTATTTAATGGCCTTCGTGATTTTAGTGTCGCATAACACAACTGACATGATCACCCTCCTTAATTCTGTTTTTTTTTTTATTTTTATTTTTTTTTTGCTGCTCCTGCAATGGTTTTTGCTGCACGTGTACAATACTGTGTGTACTTTGTACATGTATGGTACTACATGTGCTCTGTCCATGTATGGTACTATTTGTGCTCTGTATATGAACAGTACAGCATTTGCTCTGCACACGTATGGTACCGCCTTTACTCTGTACATACAGGGTTACTGTGTGTGCATTCTCCATTGGTTTGCCATTTCTTCTGCCTTCCTCACTATGCTGCAGTCTCCTTGGTTTCCTGTTTCCACAACTGCCCTTTCATACTGGCTTAAAATTATATTTAAAAGTATGTCTGTACGAGTTCAATAAAAGTAGAAGGACTTTATTGCAATACTTATAACTCATTATAATCTGCCACTCTCCCAAACCATTCTCTTAGCAACACACATTTGTATTTTCTTCTAAGACCTTTTTTTTCCCCCCCATTTCAGCCCCGGGGACCCAGCAGTACCAAGAGGAACGCTTCCTTTCTCAAGTGTTAATGGCGATGGCTGTACTCTTTCTTCTCTGGCTTATTCTTGTATAAGGTACATCACACGAGTAAATATTGATGTAGAAAACAATTGCAAAGTGAAGACAAATTAACGTCATTGAGGCAAGTGCTGTTTGCACTGCGTCTAGTGACGTTTTTTCATACTAGTGAGCTTCTCAAAGGTTTAAGTTACGTGCATTTTTCTTGTGTTTAATTAAGCATGTGTTTAAAGTACCATGTGTGTATTGAGGACGTTTTATCCCTAAATCTTTAATGTAGCTGGGTTAAGTTTTCAAGTTTATTTGATATATATACTGTATTTATTTTTGTTTGCAGGGTTATCTTTCACAGTTTAAATTTTGAAGAGTAATTCTCAAGAGTTCAGTAACAAAAATATAAGGAAACTGGTTTATAATTTGTCCTATGCAGTTTTATAGTCATCAAGAATAAAAAAAAACATTCATTTCTATTTATGAATACTGTGCAATGTTTCCAGTGATCTGGATAATTTGCCATTTCATGTGGACTATTATTAATATAATAATTGGTAACTCTATTGAATTAGGATAGTAACTTATTCTCATATTTTAGTGGCAACACAAAGATGAATTCAAGTGAAAAAGCAAGAGATAATTGCAGCGTAGACACAAGGCGTAGTATATGTAAGGCATAGACACAAGGTGTAGTGTATGTAAGGCATAGACACAAGGCGTAGTGTATGTAAGGCGTAGACACAAGGCATAAACACAAGGCGTAGTGTATGTAAGGCGTAGACACAAGGTGTAGTGTATGTAAGGCGTAGACACAAGGCATAGTGTATGTAAGGCGTTGACACAAGCGTAGTGTATGTAAGGCATAGACACAAGGTGTAGTGTATGTAAGGCGTAGACACAAGGCATAGTGTATGTAAGGCGTAGACACAAGGCGTAGTGTATGTAAGGCATAGACACAAGGTGTAGTGTATGTAAGGCGTAGACACAAGGTGTAGTGTATGTAAGGCATAGACACAAGGCGTAGTGTATGTAAGGCGTAGACACAAGGCATAGTGTATGTAAGGCGTAGACACAAGGTATAGTGTATGCAAGGCGTAGACACAAGGCATAGTGTATGTAAGGCGTAGACACAAGGCGTAGTGTATGTAAGGCGTAGACACAAGGCGTAGTGTATGTAAGGCGTAGACACAAGGCGTAGTGTATGTAAGGCGTAGACAGAAGGCGTAGTGTATGTAAGGCGTAGACACAAGGCATAGTGTATGTAAGGCGTAGACACAAGGCATAGTGTATGTAAGGCATAGACACAAGGCGTAGTGTATGTAAGGCATAGACACAAGGCGTAGTGTATGTAAGGCATAGACACAAGGCGTAGTGTAGGTAAGGCGTAGACACTTTTGCCCATAGTTTCTTAATCAGACAAAATGCTATTAATTATTTAAATCGACCATACCAAGAAAGGTTTGTACTTGAATGTGAAGTGTTGCATTGAACATGAGATATGATTTACAGCAATCAAATTCCTTAAGTATTATTTTTCAGAGCTAGACAGCATTGTTTAATTGTTTAGATGAAGAAGATTACTTATGTGTATATGAGAAAGATTGTATTAGCCAAAAGTCTGGTCTCGTAAAACTCACTCAGGGATGAATAACTAGTGCATCAACAATTACTCTTGTGTGAGCCTTATAATGAAGCAAAAATATTTGAGATCATTTTTGTACTCGTATGATATATTTGTACAAATTACAAAATTGCAGTCTTGAGAGCTGTGCTTTCTTTTGAGAGCCAAGTGGTGAAGTTTTGTGATGTAAAAAAAGATAAATAAAGGGCAGCCACTATGTATATTCATATCATTGGTTAGTTAAGATATATTTATAAGTAGATTGATTATATTATTACCGTAACTTGGGGACTGTGCTTAAGGAATCCTGTATGTTTGGGTGATATGGCCATACACTATCAGTATACTGAGCCGCATTTAACCTCGAATTGTAAATGTTCAAGTTTGTGTTGTAATTGGCGCATCATCCAAACACTTGATGTTACTTCATTAGTACTCTGCAGTGTAGGAAGATGTGGATTATATTGTTTAGTAATCATTGGGAACATATATGTTGGCGCCATCATTGGGAACATAAATGTTGGCGCCATCGTTGGGAACATACATGTTGGCGCCATGATTGGGAACATATATGTTGGCGCCATCATTGTGTGCGCGCGTCCTCTCAGTACTGTTTTGATGGTAGTGGGCAGCAGATGTGTTGATGGTAGTGGGGAGCAGGTGTGTACAGTCCTGGTTGTGCTGCTGCCATATTTATGGGAGGGAATTTAAATGTTCCCGCACAAACAACTGTGCACACATGACTATGAGTTGGTTTGTTTTTATTTGATAATAGGTGGAAAAAGTTTATTATTGATTTATATGTTCGTTATTATTATTATTATTATTGTTTTTGGGATATTGATTGGATATAAATTTGTCTAGTTACACTATTTTCTTTACAAAAGTTGCATGTTGCCATTTTTTCAGCAAACAGTTTTCATTATAGTATGTAATCTCTATATCATTCCTTATGTGCACGGATTTGAAAAAATTCTATATGAAAGGGATTGAAGTTCACCAAATATAAAATGCCTATCCAAGAGTCTACCAAATATATAAGGCCTACTTACTTTCCCGATATTTAGTTTGGGGAGGATGGACGAGGAGGGGCCTTGCTGTGCATGTAGAATACAAGAGAAACTCGGCAGATTTGAATTTCTGCTTCCTGCCCCTCCCCCCACATCTATTTGTAGTGACAAACATGTATAAAGTGCATTAATATATTTTTCCATAATCTTGTAATCCATATATTAATATGGGTTTTAAGGAGAACTTAGTTAGTTTCACTCATAAAGGTGTGTAAAATGTTTAATGTATTTGTAATGGACTTTGAACGGTAGTCAGCTATTCATAAAAATAAATAAAACTCGAGAAGTTTTGATAGTTTTCTATGTGTTATTAAAGTAATCCCAGGTGTTGTAGGCTGTTGGGTAACCACTTTTGTTTATTTACATAGTATAGTAGACTCCAGTGCTGAGCAAAGGGGTTTTGTGCCCTCCACTTCTATGCAGGGTAGAATTGAGACCACAGTTCGGTTAGACAGTACTGTCTCGGTTTTATATTTCATCTTGAGTAATCGGTACAAAGAGCACAACCCGTTCTCGCAAATTTAATAAGTCAATATTGACTTATTAAATATGTGCATAGGTGACATACTTAACATAATAGATACCCTTAAAAAGATTCATAGAAAACACCGACCTTACCTAACCTACTTAGTATGTTAAGATAAGCATCTTATTGCTTCGTAATTACAATTATTACCTAACCTATAATAGGTATAGGTTAAGTAATAATTGTAATTACGAAGCAATAAGATGCTTATCTTAAGATACTAACAAGGTTAGGTAAGGTCGGTGTTTTCTATGAATCTTTTTAAGGGTATCTATTATGTTTAGTATATCACCTATGCACGTAGTTAATAAGTCAATATTGACTTATTAAATTTGCGAGAACGGGTTGAAAGAGCATTATGTTTATTTCTGATGCTAATGTTATTTATAGTTTTCTGTATTGTGTTAAATGTACATTGAAATTTGAATGTACATTATTGTTTAAGTTTTGCTAATGCTTCAAAAGTTATGGTCCTATAAATGATTCAAAAGTACTGTACTGACCGTTGTTTTGAACAGTCTCAAGGACTATATTCCCATGTAGAGCCAGAAGGTTACTTTACATTGCTTTCAAGGCTCTTGCAGTGCCTAATTACACAATAAATGTATGTGTGAAGGGCACTGTTTGAGCTAACCTACTTTGCTGCCCTCTAAGGCAAGACTAGTAGTCTCTGGCTAAGATCTGGGGGCCGACATTTCCCACTGCCACAGCTGGGTACTTTTGAAACCATCACTGCTAGGTCATACTGGTACCAGTGAGACACTGGAGAATACTCAATTCAGCCCTGAATGTACACAGAAAGTGCATCCACATGTAATATAAAAGCCTATCCTAGCTAACTGTAGAATGGTCCAGTAGTTAATTACCTCAAGCTGCCACCAGATGGTAGTGGTGACATCACAACAGAATCATAAACGCAATCTCTTCGTGCTTATCGTGATTGGCCTTCACCAGCAGGTTATGTAGGCAAGTGGACCCCAGAAGATTCAGTTTATTGGTTTGTGTTGTCCTTAGGAAGTTTAATTTAGGCTGTGGGTTTGTGCTGCATTAGTGAATGCTGCTTATGCTTGCATAGACCAAGTATTGGCAACCAATTGGCCAATGACAAGGAAGGGAAACTTGTCATATGAATGCCATATTTTCTTGAAGATTGTATATTGTATTATGTGGAGGCTGTAAACATTCAAATACTGTATGTCAAAAACAAATGTACAGTTCAAGCGTTTCATTTATACGAATTACTTTTTGAAGACCGCACTGTGGACCACAAAAGGCCACATGCATTCTTAATGCCACAGGTTTCTTACTCCAGGCCAATGATTACAAGCGTTTTTGTATTAAAAAAAAGTGACCAACTCGATTTAAGTGAACCAAACTATTATAAATATTTCCAACATTTTTTTTTTTAATTACCGAGTGAATGCTACTGCTAAACTATTCTTGATATTTGGGGGGTCTGCATGGCTTTGTGGGTCAATGATTTCTTCAGTGATTCAGGATGGTGAAGACCCACTCTTGCCTTGTTGATATGACCCTGGAAGCCGAGACAAGATGTGTGTGTTGCTTTTGAATATTGAGCTTCAGTTTCTTGGTGAGAGAAAAAGAATGCCAACTCCCACATTTATATTTTGTGTTTTTTCAGTGAAGTTAATGCATTGTGTTTATAACTGAGCCTAAATGTCGTTAAAATAAAGAGTACATTAAGAAAGTAATGTAGTGTTTCCTGTCAAAATCGGGGGAAGAAGGGTGGCGCTCAGTCTTTCAATGTGGCATTAGCTGCTGACCAAAACTTTTTCTAGCTTCTCTGTATTTTGTTCTCACAGAGGTCTACGTGTGGGGGTTTCCTTCGGGTTTGTTCGATTGGATTGGAAGAGGGAGCTGGATGAGGTCTTTTTTTTTTTTTTTTCTCTCTCTCCTCTTCCCAGTATCACGCGTCTCTTCCTTTCTACTCAGTCTCGTGTAACAAAGGCATTACTAAAGCTAAGGTATATAATGTCGGTCGTCACCATCAACTGCTTCATAAATGCTGGAAAAGAATGGTTGTTCCCTGTCGACACTTGTCTGAGGAAGCAGCCGTTTGAGATACACCCAGTGCACCAATTCATTTCCTTTCCCCTGTCTTTACATTTGGTGGTGGGTTTCTTTGCTTTGGGTTCAGGAAGAATGTCGGAAGTTTCAGTTAGGAAAGTTTTGTTGTGGTTTTAGTGTTGCCACTTGATGACAGAAGCAGTTATCTGGTAGGTCATTTAGTACATTAGTTAGCTCAAGTGCTGCCTGACAGCCTCTGCGATAAAACAGTTGAGCCTGACAAGGCTTTTGAGTCTTATGTAAATACACTCTTATGTTTTTGGCTGAACGAGTATTCTCCAGTGTCTCCTTGGCACTAGTATGACCTGTTAAGGGACAGTCTGAAAAAGTCTTTGATGCCCCAATTCATAATGTCAACCTGCTCTGACTGACAGATCCTATACATTGGTCAGTAGGTACTGGCCCTAGGAAGCAACTGAGTGTGCTGCTCCGAAAAGTGATTTTCATGTACACTCAAAAGCCCACTTTTTAATTCTGAAATATCCAATAATATTTGGATTTTGTTGTGTGTGATGAGGATTGAGTACTAGCTCAAACTGTGCAGTAATTTTGACTTGCAACATGACTGAACAGTAACTGGGTGAGAGATTAGATGAGATTATCTTTTAAACTGAATTCTATTGATATGAAGCTCTAGGTTTGTTACCTTCATCTGTGATCACTTACAGTGTTTTGATTTTCTTAGTCTTGAGAGCCTTTTAAATATTGTATAGCTTTTGTATCTCCATGAGAAAAGGAAAAGACATATTGCTGCATTTGTGCAATATAATTATTTTGTAGGGGCCAAATGGTGGGTCCCTGTTGCTATCCACACTGAGATAGCTCCACATACATGTGTCACATGAACCTTAGGAGTCCTTAATAGCCTAGGGGGAACTAGAGCTCATAACCTGGGCTCCTCAGAGAGAGCAGGGTTTTCTAGATCATGTTTACTGAAGAAATGCTCTCAAGGCAAAATAGGTAAGTACAAGGTAAACAACCAACCAACTTAGCAAACATTCCAGCCAGTAGTTAGGTCATACCACCTCTACTTACTGGTGACTGCCACTTGGAGGCAGCACCATGAGAGCTGCTGGCTCTCAATGTCAACAATGATTAGTCCTTTGCCTGATGTCAGATTCATCTGACATGCCCCTTGAGTTGCTAGCTCTTTGGGTCCCAGTTTCAAGGCGAGTGTTGGCTATCCTCTGGACTCTCTCCTGTGGGGGCTCATTTAATTGTGTATCATTTCACTATACTGTATAGAATTTGCTTTACATGCATGTGTTTACAAGCCCACTTGTTGTGTGGACTTTGGAAACTGTTCATCACAAGCTGCGTGTGTTTAGGGTTGCCCTTCCCTAGTTGGTCGTTGAGGTTGCCTCCCCACTGACAGGATTGTTACCTGGTGTGTTCAGGTGTTCTTACCACAGAGGTCTGCCTACTGTGTAGTGTGCCTTGCCCTGAGTGCAAATGTCTTTTGTCTCCTAAGCAAAGCTCTGAGGTTGGGGGCATTCTGGAGTTACCATTTAACACTTAACACAATGTACCAATTTTGCCGACACTGAGGTATGTAAGACACCATTCCTGTTGTTCTCCTTCCATGTTTCAGTGATTGTTTATCACCCGTTTCTATTTATTTACACGAGTATGAGTTGAATAACTGGATAATTCACATAATTCCCCAAAACTATGAGTACGATTGGTATTACCTAGGTGAGGGTGTAAACAGTGGGTGAGTCTACATCACAGGTGAGGGAGTATACCATAGTAGAGAGCATAGATCACAGGCGAGGGAGTAGACCATAGATGAGGGTGTATACTATAGTAGAGAGCATAAATCATGGGTGAGGGTGTAGTGAGAGCCACATAAATGTTATATGCATGGGTGTTAGGCTGGGTTATAACATGGGGCCCTAATTGGCACCATATGGGTTATCTTGAGATGATTTCAGGGCTTTAGTGTCCCCGCGGCCCGGTCCTCGACCAGGCCTCCACCCCCAGGAAGCAGCCCGTGACAGCTGACTAACACCCAGGTACCTATTTTACTGCTAGGTAACAGGGGCATAGGGTGAAAGAAACTCTGCCCATTTTTTCTTGCCGGGACCACAGGATCACAAGTCCAGTGTGCTGTCCGCTCAGCCGACCGGCTCCCTGACAATACAGTTTGAAACACAGGCATACGACTCATTTGCACCGGCCACAGATGATGGCAGGTTCCCGGTACATGTAACACATGACAGTGGCTCTAATTGATGTTTGGTTTTCCTTGGTATACTTCATTACAACCATATGGAGTTGTGAAAACCATTTGAACATCATTGGGATACATATGGAATTGTATACAAAGACTACATTTGTCTAGTAATTTTTATGATGATAACCGTATTCACATTAGTAACACAACCATGAAATAATGGCAGCATTTGTTTTGTGAATTACGGTAAACTTCATTACATCCACATGCAGCTATTCTATCCTTATTTGCATCATGTGGGTGTAAAACCCAGACAACAATAGCTTGAATCATATGATGACAACCACATTACCATGTGTATCATCATATGATGACTGGTACCTGCTTGATACCTGCTTGATGGGGTTCTGGGAGTTCTACTCCCCAAGCCCGGCCCGAGGCCAGGCTCGACTTGTGAGAGTTTGGTCCACCAGGCTGTTGCTTGGAGCGGCCCGCAGGGCCACATACCCACCACAGCCCGGCTGATCCGGAACTTCTCTTAGAAAACAGTCCAGTTTTCTCTTGAAGGGAGAGAAAACTGGTCTTTAAGGGTTAATGGGTGCACTTAAGCTTGCCCACTGCAGCTCTTGTGCTATGTTCAGTTTGTGTTCTTTTTGGCGAGCATTCCTAGGGCCTGGGTGTCCTGCTTGGTCTTTACCCCTCAGGCCATGGTAAGCCCTCACAGGTCCTTGGTGTGGTTTGTGGTAGATTGAGATGTATACAAGAGTTGTTACATTCTTGTACAGCCACTAGTACGCGTAGCGTTTCGGGCAGGTCCCTGGAATATGATTCCCTGCCGCGAAGAATAGTTTTTTCATCCAAGTACACATTTTACTGTTGCGTTAAACAGAGGCTACAGTTAAGGAATTGCGCCCAGTAAATCCTCCCCGGCCAGGATATGAACCCATGACATAGCGCTTGCGGAACGCCAGGTGAGTGTCTTACCACTACACCACGGAGACTGTTAAAGTCTCCGTGGAAATTGGGTTTCCCCTCCTGGAGTGTGATCCCTGCTCTCTGGTGAATCTCTTTCTTTTATTTTCCGTGGATAGCAACAGAGTCACTATTTGCCTCCCCCCCCCCCCCCCCCCTCCAAGAAACCAGTCTTGAATGTATTGAAATGCCCTTTCTGGGAAGGGATTCAGTGCCTTCGTTGACTCCCCTTCCCTACTAGGTGTGTTGGTTGATCATTTCTTAAGACGTCAAACTAATCACGGTTTGCCTAACTACTGGGTGGATTGTTTGTAGAGTTGTTTACTGCTGCCTTTACATTCTGTGAACCTTGCAGTTATTTGTTTTGCTTTGCTTTATTTCTGGAGGGGTTTCTTCACCCAGCAGTAATTGAGTGAAGAATTTACCCAATTAATTCTTCACCCAGCAGTATTTATTAGCCAATTAGGCAGGTCATGTTTCAGGGAAAACTAGTGGAAAAAGCTTACCATGAATTACGGAAGGGGAAAGCTCTCGGCATGTTAATAGGAGTCAGAAGTAGTCTGTAGTCTGTTCTTGTGTCCACCTAAGGAATTGGGGGGGGGGGGGGGTGGAATCCCAAGAGACCATGTTTTGGCCTCTGGTCTCCAGTAGGCGGTTATGGACTTATATGGCTGATGCAACGTGTGTGTGTGTGTGTGTGTGTGTGTGTGTGTGTGTGTGTGTGTGGAGGTATCTCAGTGTAGCTAGCAACAGTGAGCCACCGTAGGCCCCGAGAAGGAGGCATTCCATTACATTCAATGGTGTGTTTTTGTATAATGGTTATTGCTTTGACCCTCATTTGAACATTCCATGAATAAATTTGTCTCCTGTGCCTCTCCATATTTGTACAGTACCCAGTACAGTACTTATATTTGTGAAAACCTTGTTTTATTATTTACCAGAATAACCCTGGTTTACTTCTTAGTCCTTTGAGTAAGGTATTTCTAAAACTTTCCTATGACTTGCATTTGTAATCATATTGGGTCTCGTAGTACAGTTGTCCTTGGATGACAGTAAATTGTCATCCACACTTTGGATAGAGCCTTTGCCTCAAACATGTGGAGTCAATGGTTCGAGTCTCGGAGAGCGCAGGTGAATGAAATATACAGTATGGCAGGAGAAAAGGTATTAAACTTACTGTTTGTTATTTAAGTTTTTTGTAACAAAGGCTATTCTTGGTACTGCTGTCACCCTCAAGAGCCTTGTTGCTACAGTGTGTGTATATATCTTGAGGTTATCTTGAGATAATTTCGGGGCTTTAGTGTCCCCGCGGCCCGGTCCTCGACCAGGCCTCCACCCCCAGGAAGCAGCCCGTGACAGCTGACTAACTCCCAGGTACCTATTTACTGCTAGGTAACAGGGGCATTCAGGGTGAAAGAAACTTTGCCCATTTGTTTCTGCCTCGTGCGGGAATCGAACCCGCGCCACAGAATTAAGAGTCCTGCGCGCTATCCACCAGGCTACGAGGCCCCCTCGTAGCCTGACACCTACCAGCCACCGGCAGATAATGGCTGCGTACCACCGTGTACCACCAATTTGTGTACCACCGACACCTACCCCCTGGCCGACACCTACAGTACAAGCCACTGATAAATAGCATTTCCACATCCTCATACAGTACAGTAATTATAACATAAAATATACATATAACATATACTTTTTCTTTGATATTTGAGCCCACTATATATCTTCCAAAACTTGAGCAAATATGGACTCATTTTATTGCCATTGCTGATGCAGCAAGATGGGGCATGATCACTCTTGATCATGATATAAGCTACAGCGATGTTGCATCGTATCAGCAGACACAAGATTTATGTGAAAGGAGTCAAAGATCACCACTGGAGCAAGCTACCTAAAGTTATACAGTTGCTTCTAAACTAGTTTACAGTTCAGTGTTTAATAAACATCAAAGACTCAGAGCATTCCAGTGCGACTTTGAATGTGACCATTTTCATGTGAGCATGAGTGGCTCGTGCTCTCATAAGTGACTCGGGCTCTCGTGAGCAAGTGGCTAATGTATTTAACTGGTAGTTTAATCTTAACCCCTAGTAATAAGGATAAGGAGAGATGAAAGCTGGAGTCAAAATGCTAGTACTGTATATTTTCCTTCATTTCTTTATGAAGAAATTTAAGTCTCGGTAAAGGTACTGGAATCGGTGTGGCTATTCACCGCAACATAATCCACAAGCTGTTTTACATTCAGGTTCTCAATTACCGTTGGTAGCACTGGCATTGATTCGGTGAAAGACCAATATTCAATTGACCCAACCTCGTCCAGGACTGGAAACCAGGTGTGTAAGAGAGTGAAGCATGCTAGTCATGAAACCACAGGGTACCTTACCCAACCACTTGAGCTGGACAGTAGAGCAACGGCCTTGCTTCATGCAAGTCAGCATTCGATCCCCGCATGTCCAAGTGGTTGGGCACCATTCCTTCCCCACGTCCCATCCCAGATCCTTATCCTTACCCCTTCCAAGTGCTATATAGTCATAATGGCTTGGCTCTTTCTCTCAATAGTTCCCTTCCCTCAAACTGCTCCTATCTCAGCACACAACTTTCCACTTTCGTCTTAAATATGCACACACATGCTATGTCTAATTACTATTGTTGTTCATAATATAGAACCTGCATACAATATTCAACACATTTCTTTTGTTGCACACTATTTTTGGCCCTGTGGAACTTGTATTTTCAGAGTTGAGATTCATTCCAACATGTGTATAATTTACATGTTAACTTTTTGTAAATAGTCATTCTAAATAATGAGCTGGATACAGTGGTTAGCAAACAATACACCATAAACACATTTATATAGCATTTTATTAGCATAAGATTATTAACATTTTTAATTGCAAAGCCAAGCCATAATTAAGTGTTAAAAATGAGACTTTTTCATATAAGATGTGTCACATTTCATGTGGAATAGAATACATGACTGTTGAAAGTAGTTTAAATACTACATGAGACCAATTTGTTAGACACTAAGACACTTAACCTGAATAAAGATGATGAACATATCTGAAGGTTCTATACAGAACAGAATTAACCTGGTGATCAGGTAATCTTCCAGGAATATCTCAATAAATCACCTGCTACTTCATGAAAAGAAGGCATTTAGATTGACTAGACCACACACTAGAAGGTGAAGGGACGACGACGTTTCGGTCTGTCCAGGACCATTCTCGACTTGAGAATGATCCAGGATGGGCTGAAACGTCGTTGTCCCTTCACCTTATAGTGTGTGGTCTGGTCAAACTACTTCAGCCACGTTATTGTGATTCATCGCCTGCACAGGCATTTAGAAGTGACAGCTTCTGAGCCTTGTACAAGTTAGTTAGCTAAATTTAGTCATACCAGTTGGCCAAATGTAGAGATTACAGCATCTTTTGGTGTCACAATGTTACATTCAGAGTTGTTGATGGACTCCACACTTCTGTGCCACCCGAGGCATTGTTGACACTCTTGCTTCAATTGCTATTACTGCTAGTTGGAGCAGCTGTTAGCATCTTGGCAGGACTAGTTTGACTAGAAATTTTGTTTTCCTTTACTGCCACTAAAAAGGCCGTTAGAGCTTGTTCCATCTCGTGTTCCATTATGAATAATAAAAATACTATCAAATGTGACATATCCCCATAGCCTTCCTCTTGTCACCAAAACAGAGAGTGGGAAACATCACTGGCTAGTTTGTGTGGTGAGCTCACATGATTAATTCATGGGCACTTGATGGAAGAAAAACCTCTAAGACTTTGCATGGAACTTTTGCTTCTTCACTGTTCCTTTGAGTCTTGTTCAAGTCCCTAACTAAAATCCGCGGTACATCTGTTTCCTTGACATTGCTTGGCTTAGAGCTTTTTGCTTATTTTGTTGACATCATGAATTGTATCTATGAATTACTTAATATTCTATGATGCGCTACATAGTTTTCCTGGCTTGGTACCTTATTTTGATAATGGTTCTTTCAAGGCCAGTTCAGTTTGGCTGCAGATGTTTAACCGATGGCATAACACCACTAAGTCCATTGTGCTGTCTCTGAGATACCAGCATTGTCCTGTGAAACAAAATACAAGTAAAAACTTACATTTTTTTTTTACATACACACAAAATTATTGTTTATATATTGTCTAAATATGAAGTGTGTATTGTTTGCCATAAGTAAAATCTCTGAAAATGTGGTAATAAATAGCCAAATGAAGAACAGTACTGTACAGTATTAATAAATCACTGCTTGCAGACCTGAATCGGGTCAAACAACATGATCTCGATTTTCAATGATACACTGTACAGTACATGTACAGAAAAACATTTATAAAATAGCAATGCATTATTATTGATATTATTGAAAGAGGAAGACAAAAAAAATACTGTATCTGAAATTACTAGCGAGAAACTGAATTTCACTGCAGTATTATCTGTAATTTGAGTTTTTTGTCCAATAAATCTGACTTTCAAAGGGATAAACCCATTGGCAGATTTAGCCCATTACATTAATTGTAATTATATTACAGATTCCTTTATATTAAGATCCAGATTACTGGGGATTCAGTGCACTATATAGGACAACACTTAACAACTTTGTGAGGTGCTGGCAGCAAAATGCTAAGAAATAATTCTTAGCAATAATAAGACATCAATGTTACTGTGCTGTCATTGTTTATCTCCAACAGTGTGCCATTGTTGACACTTGTATTTGAAGTGTCAGTTTATAAATGTTAGGTTCTAATTAAGATGGGAAATGTGCCAGGGTATATATGATGTGCCGTGCAGGAATACTGTATCAGTAAGTAAGTAAGAAAAACACCACTTCCTGTCTTATTACATGCAAATACAGTACAGTACATCAATCATCCATAAAAGGTCAAACATATCCAAGATAATTTATTTGTTGGAAAACTTTTAAAGCCTACAGATCTCTACCAAGATATTCTACAGTACTATAAAGTGGAATGCAGTTCATTAATGCTCACATTTACAGTTATAGGTTTTTTTCCTCAGTACTGTGCTGTATATCCAGAGTAATATTAATGAGACCTAAAAATATATTTGAAATTTTATCAACATTAAGTGGGTATATAGTATCTATTTAATTTATATCTATTCATTTCTATAAGAACTTATTTTCGTATTTACATATTTAAGATTTCATCAAAGAATAATAATGTGTATACAGGTATATATATATATTTTATGTAGTTGTATATGATAATTTTTTGGAGTGTACAGTATATGTATGCATGCATAGTTCCACTGTTTGTACATTACTTAAGATGAAGTGACTTATTGTATTGGTAATCTATCCATAAACACTCTGCCGACCTTTCACCGACACGATCAACAGCTACTCGAGTGTTCGCACGTCTGTCTAGTTGTACATAGTTCACATTTATCCCAGAGCCTTTTACCTTGTACCTTATCAATACCTGTGCGTCTTCCAAACCTGTCCTCTCCATGGGATTTGGGGAATCTTGTTATCACTAAGCCTCCACATGTGTATAGCAGCTCTACACTTTGTCTTGGTTTCCATGAACTCTTTGTATGTCATTTATGTCTCACTTTATACCTTTAATCATCTCTGCTTCACTTACCTCTTTGCTCAACTACTGATGTGTATTTGCCTCATTTGACCGAGAGTTTGGTAAGAAACATCTATGCACGTTGCAGTCACTTGTGTTTCCGTCTGGTTTGTAGGTTCTCGAAGATGTTGGCTGTCCAGCTTGTAAGTTATGAATGATTCGTTGTGGTTTGCAAGATTGTGTGTTTTAACACAAACGTTAGATGCTTGTTGATTGTATATTGCCTCTAATTCATTTACTTTACTAAGAGTATTATTCAATGAAGTTGGCCATATTGAAGACTGTATTATTAAGTTGGTCATCTTCATATTGCTTAAGGTTTCAGTTGTTTTGTTACTTTGCTTGTAATTCTCACCATTATATTTTATCCATATTTTTGTCTTCTTTTGTTCTGACTGTAAATTATTAATCACCATAAAACTGATGCAATCCATGCTGCAGGCTCATCAGTCTATGGAAGTATTACTGGTTTTACTTCATGTATACAAAAAAATGAGTTATGCTGTGCAATATATTTTGAATAATAAAGCTTTGAATGATCTCATTTGCAGGCTTTGTTATACAGTATAGTCAAAGTATTCTACATATTGCTACATAACAAACATATATAGTAATTACATTGTACTTGGCAACTTTTGATCAATCTCTGTAGATCATGATGAATTCTATCCTTATTCATATACTCTCAGAAATTTGAGCTCTAATAAAAATGACTGCATCAGCATCATGCGCTCGGTTGCACGGTGGTGCGCTGATATGTAAGGCCGGAAGATTGGATCAATTTGAGTTAGGTTCTGTAATGTATTGGGAATAAACAAGGAAGCTTGTGAACAGATATGGCTTTGAGGAGAATATTACATTCATGAAAATGGCGTTTGAGCGACAAATATTTGTGATCTACTAACCTTATTTAGGAGAGTCATTAAGGAAAATTTTGCACTTTTGTGTAATTTTTTAATTGTTTAACTTTGTTTTTATAAAGGAAGGATTATTTAGCATTAGTAGTATAGATACTTGTGGTGTGCTTGGTGCTGAAGGATACATTCTATGGTTATGAAAATATAATTAATTGTGGGAGCGAGTGTGATGTGTTACTTAAACCTGGATCATACCTGGTGTAGATTCTGGGAATACAACTTCTACTACCATTTATATCTTGTTCTCATAAGCACTTCTATTTCTGGACAGGTTTAGCCTTATGTGGAATCTTCCCCTGATATTTCAGATGCCTTCAATTAAAATTTGACCAAACACGTGGTGTTGTATAATGACACAAACGTAGCGCTAGCTTACACTATATGGCATACCATATTGAGACAGCGAGCATGGGTCTAGCTATAGCTTTTACAGTGCAAGACACAGCTCATTGTAATCTATAGTCAAGTTTTTATAATCGAGGAAGGTATTAGAAGAGTAACAAGTTAGAATTATGTAAGAAATATGCCCATGAATATATATGAATATATATATATACAGTATATATATATATATATATATATATATATATATATATATATATATATATATATATATATATATATATATACAAATGCGACAATTCTGTTAAGAAAGATAAATCTGTGTGTATTGTACATAAACATTTTATAAATTTGTTAGAGCAAGATGTTTGAATATTTAGAATTTTACGTAGATTTTTTCTGTTATAAAACAGTATGAATTTATTAAATTGCAAATTTTATATCAAAATTTTTACTCCTTTGTAGGGATTAAAATTATTACAGTGAGCATAAACAATGTCAACTACAGTCGAGTAGTTACCAAGAAGTTGCACACACCAGTTTCCGTGTGTGCACGATTCTTTTAGAATGCTTCAGATGTTTCATTGTTTTACATAGAACCTTGAACAGTTCAGATACAGAGGTGATAGAATTCAAATTTACGGAAAGAATTGAGATCACAGATGTGAAGTTGTGACACTGAAAGATAAACATGGTGGTGAATGATGCACATGTATATTGTGGCTGGAGATGTAAGAGAGGATGAGCAGCCTGGAGGCATCATATCGTAAGGTGTAAGCTATGAATGACCTGGAGGCATCATATCGTAAGGTGTAAGCTATGAATGACCTGGAGGCATCATATCGTAAGGTGTAAGCTATGAATGACCTGGAGGCATCATATCGTAAGGTGTAAGCTATGAATGACCTGGAGGCATCATATCGTAAGGTGTAAGCTATGAATGACCTGGAAGCATGATATCATAAGGTGTAAGCTATGAATGACCTGGAGGCATCATATCGTAAGGTGTAAGCTATGAATGACCTGGAGGCATCATATCGTAAGGTGTAAGCTATGAATGACCTGGAAGCATGATATCATAAGGTGTAAGCTATGAATGACCCGGAGGCATAATACCGTAAGGTGTAAGCAATGAATTGCTTGCAAGTACATTGTGGGTTTTTGAGTAAGTGGTGATGAATGGTCTCGAGTTATTCAGTAGCTGTAATGTAGTTATAACAGTTATTTATTGACATTTTTAGAACTTTGTGGTATGTTGGTGAGACAAGCTCAAGAAATAGTTTGCTCTTGTGACATTTTTGCATGAAAAGTGACGACATGTAAGCTAAACATTGTAAAAAGTGGCATTTAGGCTGGCAAAATACTGAAACATTGTAAATAATACAAAGAAATGAATGCCATAAATAGTTTCCAAATTATAATGATGTTTGAAAGTGAGTGTTTAATAATGGCCAGGAGACAGCAAAGTTAATCATGATTCCTAGAGAAGTGGCTGTAGAGTTTAATTAAATTCTAATATATCCAAAAGAAGAAATCATGAAGGTGTTGGTCAAGCGGATGTTGATGAAGGCTATGCGTATGATTGTTAGAGATATGAATTGTCAATTGATATAACGGTAAAAAATTGGCAATATGTAAAAAAAAAAAAATGAAGGAATACTTCAATGGAGAAACATGAAATTGACAAAGCGTGGAAATAATCAAAGTAAATTGAGATATAAATGGGATAAATTGCTTATACATGTGTTACACCAAATTCATTTTGAAGAGGGGAATGTAGCATACAGTGAAAAAAAATCAAAGCTTTTGCAGTTTAAAAAAACTTGCATATTGAAGTTCAAGTCAAAATAATGAGTAGTTGCCACTTGTGTTGCTTCATCTGTAAGTTTTCCATCATGACTCAAGCTTGCTGACTAATTGGTACTTATTGTTGAGGTGATGTGTTGTAATCCTTTTATAATTCAGCATTATTAACACTTTCAATGTTGACATCCCACACTGTAAAGGTTTGGTTTCTTGGCTCTTCGGGTGTAATTACAGGTTGGTTCCAGCGATGCTTAAATTGTAAAATGGTTTTGTTTCTCAAATAAAAACTTGAGTTTACTGCATTATGCCTGCTCTAAAATTTTATGAATTAATCATTATATATTGATATATTGTACAATACAAAATGTCTACTAATATACCATGCTTAATGCAGAGTGCATTTGCAGTCAGGCAGGGTTTTATTTATTTTCTAAATTCAATCCCCTTGACCACCTTATTATCCCTAACCCTCCACTAAGGCATTTGTTGCAAATTTAGTTTAATTATTTTGAGAACATTTTGAGTAGTGTTGATATGATCTATCTATAGCCATACAGGTATTTGCTGTGTATGTATTGTATGTTACAATGTTAAATGTAAATATTATATTGGTATAATGAATAAACAGTGTACTTTAACAGTTATTTTAATATAGGGTTGCATGTCCATAAGGAATATTAGGAGACTGCATTTTCCCACCACCTACATTGAAAAAACCAGTGTTGAACATAATGAAATGTGCCTCCTCCTGGTGGAGCCCCAGTAGCTCCTTGAAGCTATGTTGCTGAGATTGCTCCAAGCTACTAAGTCACATCAGCTGTGGGAGTTGTGTTTAGCCTACTGAGAACCACTCACCACACGACGAAACTACGACGTTGCTACAATGTTCAAACAAGTTTTAACAACCAATATAGCAAGTTGTAACAACGTTCCGATACATCATGAAAACGTTATAACAAGATGTAACAACTTTATTACAAGTTGGTACAAGCGGAAAATAGGGACGGTTATGGTGGATAGAGCCAGAACCTGGCCCTCCCCTCTTAAAGGTGCAGGAATGAAGTGACATTCTGCCACCTCACAGAGAAAGCCTCTAGAAAGTCTGTGAAGCATTACAGACACGATTTCAGTTTCGTCTGCAAATTTGATTTACCCGAATTTACCCGAGGGTCACCATCTACCTAATGGTCTCGAAGGGGACATTTGTCCCCATCGAGGCCATTAGGTAGTTTCAACCATTGTTATTTTCACCTCATTGTCTTCATCCATTGTATCACCTCAAAGAGTCTTGCCTTGTCATGATAAGGGGGGTCACTCATGACTCCCTGAGGTTGGTGGGGGATTGTCGTAGCCCCCTACCCTGCCCCTATCTGGGCATTGTCCTTGCATCCTCCTCAAGAGCTTCACCTTGTTGTGATGAAGGGGCTCACGTGTGACACCCTCGGACTGAAGAAGGGGTTGCCTCGGCCCCCTCCGCCAGGTATTGTACGTGCAAAATAAGACAAACATAGGGATTCTGTTTAGGTCAATGGACTACTTGCTGGAGGGGCTGCCATTGGAGACTGGGTGTCCAGGTTTAGGGTGAGAGGGAGATTTTTTCCTCACCAATGTAGGAGAATGTATGATGCCATAGGAATTTTCCTCTTAAAAGGGGCAGGCATCACTTTGGACGACACACCTCTTCCTGCACTGGCCAGGTGCTTAGCTTCCATTGCTGCCCTGGTACATGATAACCCTTGGCACTGAGACCCAAACTTTTCAAAATGCTAAACAGTATAGTAAACGAACTGATGTGTCCAACACAGGCTCGTGGGGTGGGAACCAAGCCCTTTCCCCTCTACTCCACCCTGCCCCATCTCCCTAGAGTCTGACCCTGATGGAAGATTGGGCTACATTCTTTGACTATCCAACTGGCCCTCCCTGTTCTCCCTTCTACTTCCTTGGCAGGGTTGAGTAGTGGTAACTACCATGTTACCTGGAGTAGCTTCATCTTCCCTTGTGACAGCTGCATCTTTTACCACCCTTAATAGGGGATTGCGGCACCACCTTCGCACTTAAACGCACATGGTTCCTTAAAAAACTGCTATGTTCCAGGATTTGTTTGGTACCACTACGTGGTCTAAGAATTTAGATCTTTTGTCATGAACAAATGCGGCTCTCCCATAGGAGTTGCTGAGCTGCAATCCCCCCAGACACACTGCGAAGTAGGTGTATAACCAACCTCACACTAGAATAATAAGCAGCCAACAAATGTCATAAAGTCTTTCATACATTATTTTCAATACTGTATATTTATAACTGAATTTTGAAAAACTTCATTAAAACAAGACAAAAATAGAGGTTTCATGCTGTACAATAGAGTAGGGTTTATCGGTGCTACATCTTGCAACGGTGAGCTGCATTCGGTCCAGCCCAGTCACTGTCTTGTGTTTAGTGCTCATGTTGAGTGAGGGTGCTGTCACATGATGCTAAAGTTGCTTTGAATACTTTGTAAGTTTAATTACCTTTTGACAATGACGAGGGAAAATAGTGACCTAGGTGAAGTATTTACAAAGTACTGTACAGTATCAACTTTTTGCAGCTGACATTAAATGAAAAGATAGAAATACAAGCAAAAGAAAGATATATGTACACCAGTTTTATCCATCCTACAGAGGAGTACAAGCAGGAGCAAATAATATACACACACGCCAGTGTAACATCAGTGACGTGTATACAAAATTTTAATGGTTTTTTAGTTGTGACAAGAAAATGCTTTACTGTATTTTGCTTTCCATGCTCAGTGTTTGGTGGGAAAATAATAATGGACGAAAAGTGGTGTGCCTGAGTTAAGGCACAAATGCGAACAAGCCTGAATGGTCCCCAGGCATATATGCATATATTCAGTTGCATATATGCCTGGGGACTATTCAGGCTTGTTTGCATTTGTGTTCCTCACGCGTGCCCCAAAGAATGAGGTGATTTGATAAAACACTATGCCCAAGATTACCATCAGAGTGCCGGCGGGATGATGGGGAATTAGCCTCGGCTACCATATCTTTTGTCCGGTCGTGATGGTCGAGTGGTTAAGGTGTCCTGTACACCAGTTGCAGAGTGCTCCTGGCAGTATGGGTTCGAGTCACTTCTGGGGTGTGAGTTTTTTCAGTTGTATATATGCCTGGGGACCACTCAGGCTTGTTCGCGCATATATATATATGTGTGTGTGTATGTGTAATTACCTAAGTGTAGTTACAGGATGAGAGCTACGCTCGTGGTGTCCCGTCTTCCCAGCACTCTTTGTCATATAACGCTTTGAAACTACTGACGGTCTTGGCCTCCACCACCTTCTCCCCTAACTTGTTCCAACCGTCTACCACTCTGTTTGCGAAAGTGAATTTTCTTATATTTCTTCGGCATCTGTGTTTAGCTAGTTTATATCTATGACCTCTTGTTCTTAACGTTCCAGGTCTCAAGAAATCTTCCTTATCGATTTTATCAATTCCTGTTACTATTTTGTATGTAGTGATTATATCACCTCTTTTTCTTCTGTCTTCTAGTTTTGGCATATTTAATGCCTCTAACCTCTCCTCGTAGCTCTTGCCCTTCAGTTCTGGGAGCCACTTAGTAGCATGTCTTTGCACCTTTTCCAGTTTGTTGATGTGCTTCTTAAGATATGGGCACCACACAACTGCTGCATATTCTAGCTTTGGCCTAACAAAAGTCGTGAACAATTTCTTTAGTATATCGCCATCCATGTATTTAAAAGCAATTCTGAAGTTAGAAAGCGTGGCATAGGCTCCTCACACAATATTCTTTATGTGGTCCTCAGGTGATAGTTTTCTATCTAGAACCACCCCTACATCTCTTTCTTTATCAGAATTCTTTAAAGATTTCTCACATAATATATAGGTTGTGTGGGGTCTATGTTCTCCTATTCCACATTCCATAACATGGCATTTATTAACATTAAATTCCATTTGCCAAGTGGCGCTCCATGTACTTATTTTGTCCAGGTCTTCTTGAAGGGCATGACAATCATCTAAGTTTCTTATCCTTCCTATTATCTTAGCATCATCAGCAAACATGTTCATATAATTCTGTATACCAACTGGTAGATAATTTATGTAGACAATAAACATCACTGGTGCAAGAACTAAACCCTGTGGTACTCCACTTGTGACATTTCTCCAGTCCGATACATTGCCTCTGATCACAGCCCTCATTTTTCTATCAGAAAATTTTTCATCCGTGTTAGAAGCGTACCTGTCACTCCTCCAATATTTTCCAGTTTCCAGAACAACCTCTTATGTGGAACTCTGTCGAAAGCCTTTTTTAGGTCCAGATAGATGCAGTCAACCCAACCATCTCTCTCCTGTAATATCTCTGTTGCTCGATCATAGAAACTGAGTAAATTCGATACACAGGATCTTCCAGATCGAAAACCATACTGTCTGTCTGATATTATATAATTTCTCTCCAGGTGTTCTACCCATTTAGTTTTAATTATTTTTTCCAATATTTTGACTATGACACTTGTCAATGATACCGGTCTATAATTAAGGGGGTCTTCCCTGCTTCCACTTTTGTAGATTGGAACTATGTTAGCCTTTTTCCACACATCAGCTACAACTCCTGTATACAGGGATGCCTGAAAAATCAGTTGAAGAGGAATGCTGAGCTCAGATGCACATTCTCTCAGAACCCATGGTGAAACTCCATCTGGACCAACTGCTTTGTTCTTATTTAGCTCCTTGAGCATTTTTTCCACTTCGTCTCTAGACACCTCTATGTGCTCTATGTTGTTCTCTGGAATTCTTATTGTATCTGGTTCCCTGAAGATTTCATTTTGTACAAACACACTTTGGAACTTTTCGTTTAATGTTTCACACATTTCCTTTTCATTTTCCGTGAATCTATTTCCCATTTTCAACCTCTGAATATTATCCTTTACCTGCAATTTGTTGTTTATGAATTTATAGAACAGACCTGGTTCTGTTTTGCATTTGTCTACAATCCCTTTTTCAAAATTTCTTTCTGCCTCTCTCCTCACTGCCGTGTAGTTGTTTCTCGCATCTTTCTATCGCTGGTATGTTTGGGGGTTCGGCCTCTTCCTGTATTGATTCCATTTTTGTGTCTTTTGGTCTCTGGCCCTCTCGCACTTTCTGTTGAACCAATCCTGTTTCCTAGTTCTGCTTCTCTGTTTTGGTATAAATTTTTTTGTGCCTTTATCATATATTTCACAAAACCTGACATACATCTCATTCACTTCCTTGCCTAGCAACACTCTTGTATATATCTTCAAAAAAAAAAAAAAAAAAAAAAAAAAAAGTCTGTCCAATTATACTCACTAAAAATTTGTCTAAGGTTGCCATAATGTCCTCTCCTAAAGTCAGGTATATGTGTGTGTGTGTGTGTGTGTGTGTGTGTGTGTGTGTGTGTGTGTGTGTGTGTGTGTGTGTGTGTGTGTGTGTGTGTGTGTGTGTGTGTGTGTGTGTGTGTGTGTGTGTGTGTGTGTGTGTGTGTGTGTGTGTGTGTGTGTGTGTGTGTGTGTGTGTGTGTGTGTGTGTGTGTGTGTGTGTGTGTGTGTGTGTGTGTGTGTGTGTGTGTGTGTGTGTGTGTGTGTGTGTGTGTGTGTGTGTGTGTGTGTGTGTGTGTGTGTGTGTGTGTGTGTGTGTGTGTGTGTGTGTGTGTGTGTGTGTGTGTGTGTGTGTGTGTGTGTGTGTGTGTGTGTGTGTGTGTGTGTGTGTGTGTGTGTGTGTGTGTGTGTGTGTGTGTGTGTGTGTGTGTGTGTGTGTGTGTGTGTGTGTGTGTGTGTGTGTGTGTGTGTGTGTGTGTGTGTGTGTGTGTGTGTGTGTGTGTGTGTGTGTGTGTGTGTGTGTGTGTGTGTGTGTGTGTGTGTGTGTGTGTGTGTGTGTGTGTGTGTGTGTGTGTGTGTGTGTGTGTGTGTGTGTGTGTGTGTGTGTGTGTGTGAGAGAGAGAGAGAGAGAGAGAGAGAGAGAGAGAGAGAGAGAGAGAGAGAGAGAGAGAGAGAGAGAGAGAGAGAGAGAGAGAGAGAGAGAGAGAGAGAGAGAGAGAGAGAGAGAGAGAGAGAGAGAGAGAGAGAGAGAGAGAGAGAGAGAGAGAGAGAGAGAGAGAGTGAGAGTGAGAGTGAGTGAGAGTGAGAGTGAGAGTGAGAGTGCGCGTGTGTGTGCGTGTGCATGTGCGTGCGTGTGTGCGCGCGCCAGGCATCATACAACCGGACCACTGAAGAGGGATGCCAAAGGGCAGTTGCAAATCCAAATCGCAAAACAAAACATGATCTGACGGCTCCTTGGCGGAAGAAGCGTCGATCCAGACGTCCGCGCGGCGTCAAGGTTGAACCAGAGTCCCTGGATTGCTCTGGTTGTACACTGTAAATGTGCAGCCTGGAAAAAGGCATCGCTGCCGACAGACACCCAATTCGTTTATTTTGTTTCGGAAGGTGAGTGGTGTCCCCTATAAGGCCATCCTTATTGCTAAACATAATTGTTGGAAACACCAGTTTGCCCCTTCCCTCTGCAGCAGTTCTACGGTGGCAGGCTCAGTCGACATTCATTATGAGATGCTTCGACATCTCCCTCGGTGCACCTTTCAGTGTCTGTTGAATATATATAACTGTGTCTCATATAGCTTCTTGTATATAAATAAATAAATAAATAAATAAATGATGAGATAATGAATATCTGAGAGGCGTCGTCAGTTCCCGAGGACTGGCTTGAACCAGTTGTTCTTTTTCATAACCCCCTGAGGATTTTCGCCCCATTGCCCTTCGAGTTGTCTGCAAACTTGAACGTATAGTCAATGTGTCTCTATCGTGGTTCTTAGAACACTATCGCTACCTCTCCTCCCATCTACAGGCTCACCATAGAGCCTGTAGATCACTCACCATCATAGCCCGTGCTACTTGGAACTTTGTTTCAAGTAGCTGAATCTAAAACGACAACAACAACAACAACCCTTCATTTGACTTTAGCAAGTCTCGTGTTCGAGCTCCCGTCTCCTGACATGCCTCTTCCGCCCACCAAGAGTCATACTCCCATCTGGATATATAGAATGATCCCAGGTTTAAGTTAATTTTGATTGAAAGGCAACCCGTCCTCAGACCAAGTCCATTCCATCCAGCGGTCGACCCCAAAGACGCATTCATGCTACTCAGGACGAAGTGTCCATGTAGCACGGGCTATGGTGAGCCCGTGTCTGAAGTGTAAATTAATATTATTATATATTAGCATGTTGTGGTCTTTAGGTGTTTAGGTTCTGTTGGCGATTATTTGTATTTGTAGTACATGGGTGAAGCATTTACAGCAACCCGGCCACGGATCAAGTCCATTGCATCCAGCGGTCGACCCCACAGACGCATTCATAAATTTTAACATGGTGTTCATTCAAGACGGGAATTTTCTCAAGTATAAATTAATATTATAATATATTAGCATATTGTGCATATATAGGCATAGGTTAGGTTAGGTTAGGTGTTTAGGTTCTGTTGGCGATTATTTGTATTTGTAGTACGTGGGTGAAGCATTTATAGCGTTGTGTTTCGAGCAAAATTCGTCAGTGAAACACTTGTTCCGGATATGTTCGAACGTCAGCAGTTGTGAGTCGTGTGTAAACCGCTTTTCATTCATAAACAGGGGGTTTGGCGGGTGCATGGAATCACTTTTGGATCTTTGTTTGAAGGACGGGCTGGATAATGTCAGCACACTTCCGGAACAAGTGCTTCGCTAACGTCCTCTGTTCGAACCTAATTCTATAAATGCTTCACCCACGTACTTCAAATACAAATAATCGCCAGCAGAACCTAAACACCTAGCCTAACTACGCCTAGCTATACATAGAATTTGTATGTATAAGAATATTAATTTATATATGAGAACAAACTAATTTTTAATACAAAGTACAGTATGTTAAAATTGATGAATGCTTCTGGGGAGGACGACCGCTGCTTTAAACAGCCTAAAGTAAAGACTGGTTGTTTGGCGGGTGTATGGAATGGACGTTGTCCTTTTTTATGAGGATGGGCTATATAAGAAGGCAAGGTGCCTAAAATTTGAATTTATTTCGTTTTTATACATATGCAGGGGAAAGAGGATATTCTAGACTTTGATTCAACATGGCGGGCGTCGGGCCCAGCTGCATGAGAATGGCGCCAAGATTTTAGGAGTAGCAGCGCCACTGGTCTTCTGGTCTGGAGACGTAAGATGAATTTTTACATTTATTTATACAAGAGTTCTTACATTCTTGTAAAATTGGTTGCATGAAACGGAGATTAGCAAATGGAATAGTGACCTGACGTCAGGTGATTGGTGGAGAGCTCACTGCTGTTCCAAGCTTCGTGCGGAGAGGTTGCACTGAAGAGAGCTCCAAGAAATTAATAAATTTTGCGTATGCACCGTGCTGACAAGAGAGAATAGGCAGTGCATGCACGGAGCTGTTGTCTACGTCTTCTAAGAGTAAAGTTAATAAGCGGTTCCTAATTTTTGCGAGCTGAAGTGCAAGTGAGAAGATTGCTGTGGCCAGAGACCCGAGTCTTCCAGGAGGAGGGCCAGGCTGCCTCGTATCTTAATTAAACTGTTAACTGCATGTTGCTGTTTTGGTCTAGTCCTGGTGAGTGGAGATGAGCGGCGAGAGTGACAGTGTGAGCAGTGTACCACAAGTTGCCATCCTGCTGCTTATTGGTGACTGCCAGACGATAATGAGGGAGTGTAGTGCATTATTTTAGATTCAGCTACTTAGAACAAAAGTTCCAAAGTAGCACGGGCTATGGTGAGCCCGTTGTGGACTTACCTGGCACAGGAGCGGGGCTGTAACTGTGTAGTGCATTTGGACGCTTACTTTGTGGACAGATTGTGACAGTGACGTGCTGGAAGGGGTGACAGCTAGTCAACCAGTGACAGTGAGCGGTGCAATGTGATGGTGGTGAGCCTATAGTGAGGCCCATGTAAGGGGCCGTTGCAAACTGTGGACAATAAACAATTGGTCATCTCCTAGTGTGTGAGAAGTGTCACACACTAATTAAACCAGTGTGAAGTGGTGTTCAATGGACACAGTTGTCGGTGGACCCAGTTATATACGAATTTCACTGCAGTGGAAGAAATAGTTCCCCGGTAGCCTCATTCCAAAGGAGGGCCGAGTCTGTCTGGGAAAGGAGGAAGTCCTTGCAAGACCAGAGGAACAAGTGAGAGCCGTCTACACTGGATAATTCTAGAGGAAGCTAACTACAGAGACAGCGCCAGTTCTACGCCCAGGTAGAGTAAGTCTGTCCTTCCCTTGTTAGTAGGCTGTTCCAAGGAACCGAGAGGAATATATTTGATTTGTATCTTTATGTGCCTCAAGTGACATTTTGAAGTTGATTGATGAAGATTAAGCCACCCAAGAGCGAGTCGTCCGTACAAATTTTGAAGTGATTTCCTGGGGTTATATTTGTGTGTCGATGTTACGGTTTATGGAATTGATTTTTGGATAAATTAAATTTTGAGGCAGAAGCCTAGTCAATTGTAGAGAGCCTTGTGATCATAAGTTTTGATTTAAAGTAACAGAAGATTTTTTTATCATTAATAAAAAATCCTATCTTAGCTAGCAGCCTTTGGGTTAATTTAATGGTAATTAAAGTTCCGTTAGTCGAGTAAAGTTCCATGATATTTTAAAGTTGGCAAGTAACAACAGTTTAGGTAGCATCTGACCTTTTGAAGAAATTGTCTGGATCAATATCCTTCAAATTGTTCAATATTTTAACTTGGGTATGACCAGAATGATCTACCTTGAGCCTCGTGACAGTCACTGGCCAGTGAGAAGGTTTACAGGGCTCGTTACCAGGCTGGGGGAACTAAAATTCTTCTCCATGTATAGTTTGAGTCTTATTGTGTATTTTATACGCCAGTGTGTTTCTGTTCTCTATACACTCTGGTTACTTGCCTGACTCTCCGAGTGAATACACTACACATTTATACACTAGTTGTGGGAAGGTGTTCGTACGTTGGTGTGGGCTAAGCTGCTCGTTGAAGTAGAGATACTATAGGCTCTGTCGGGTGTGGTGGGAGGCCTGGGTGTGTATTTAGGTCCTGAGCCACAAGGTCTGGCGCTACCAGAGACCACTCCCACAATAACGAGGTCGACGTCAGCCGAGGCCAGAATATTTGTTAACTGATAAGATTTGGGTAGGGCTACATAGCCTAACCCCACAGGTATTTGGCGGTTTAAGGAGAACCCCCAAATTGGTGATCTTGTTCACTTGTGGAGAAGTTTTGTGGTGAATTGGGTGCTGGAGTCCCTGTACTCATCTAGTTGAGTACAGGTATCCGCCGTGTCGTTCCCAGAACTTCAGCTGTACCTCACTCTGTATAGGGGAAGTCCTTGGTAAGTGGTTCCTCTGCGATCGTGACTGGGGTCCCTTTTGTGGCCTAGGTGCCAAAGAATGCCAAAGGTGCCAGAGAGGGAGAAACATGCGCCCCTCAGTACGATTGTTATTTTAGTGGACCTTGGGGTCTACATTCATACTGCCTTCGCTGCAAAGACATCCATTGTTTCTGTTGTTTCTAACAAAATTTACCCGAGGACCACAAACACTAGTGGCCTCGACGAAGACAGGAAACCGGCGGCTTGTCAAAGGTCCCCCTCCTTTGTCCTGATGACAAGGGGCAGCAACAGCTTCAAGCTCAAGCCACAATGCAGGACAGAAAATATATGTTTTTCACCTACAAGGTTATAAACCCATGGAACCGCCTACCCGTCGAGGCTGTAAATGCCAAGACATTCATTACTTCAGTTCAAAATTAGTTGGAAAAAATCCTCAGGGAGAATGGGGGACCTTTGACAAGCTGGCATCTTTCTGTCCCCGTCGAGGCCACTAGTGAGATGGTGGCCTTCGGGTAAAATGTCACCCTCGACCTTTCCACACCGGTGTCTCGACCCTTAGTGTGATCATTAGGTCCATCGTGCCTTACAACGTTGACCCTTGTGATCATCTACCCAGTCGCCATACTGGCCAGGCAAGGGCCAGGACTATCGCTGATTCATCAACGTTGATTGTGTTGAATTAACGATGAATCGACGTTAATTCTGTATAAGTCGTCACATCAACAATGGGTTCGAGATCGACCACAAGTACAGTTTCTAAATTAAGGAACTGACATATGTGGAGAGTTAGTGTCACAATTGATATGTTTGTCCGTTAACTTTCAAAAATTCAAAATTCAAATGTTTCTTTAGGTAAAAGTACATACGTAGAAGATGAGTTACAAACATGATGTTGGATTTCTAGATACAGCTAGTACATACAATACCTAAAGCCACTAATACGCACAGCGTTTCGGGCAACTTAGCATTGATTGAATGTCGACTCGGCGTGGAATTGACGTTGCTCTTGAGTACTGTACCCACTGGGTAGCTTGTTCTCGCCAACGTTCTTAACGTCAAAAAACTGTCGTACAAAAATGTGCCCTTATCCTAAACTTCCAGAGGAACCCACAAACAAAAAACGGGACAGTATGTCAATGTCGCGAGCCGCTATCATTTTCTAGTACGATGATTTTTGGCGTACTAGAAAATTGGTTATCTCCATGTGCAATCCGTCATAATTATTTACCTTAAGGCCACTAATAATCAAGTGGCCTCCACGAGGACAGGAAGCCGGTGACTTGTCAAGTTCCTCACCCTCATTTGAAAGGCTCTCAACCGTTCCTGGTATGAGAGTTGATTTAGTTCAGGAGTGAATTTTGTTGCCCGGTGTTGCACTTACTCCAGAGCAGCTGTATCCTTCTAAAGATGAGGTCTCCATGCTTGGGTAGAATAATCAAAGTGAAGCGCACCAGAGATTTATACAGTTGAACAACTACCTTTTTTTTCCTGAAAGTCAGAAGTTCGCTTGATGAGGTGTGATGAGTCTTTTTTTTACAGCAGCTCCCACTTGTTGTGCAACTTTACTGAATGGTGGATTCTGACTCCAAGGTCCTTGTCTTCATCTGTCTGTTGAAAGGTAATGCTGTTGTTTAGGTAGTTGAGACGTGGGTTGTTATGCCCCACATGCAAGGTATTGTATTTGTCGATATTAAAAAGTATTTGCCAGTCTGCTGACCATTTGTGGAGTTCATGTAGATCTCTTTGTACCTAATCTTGTTATAAAAAATATGTAAGTCCCCAGTATCAATTTTACTTCTCACTTACCATAAATCTTAGTGTCATCTGCAAATTTGATGATGTAGTTTGTAATATTCTCATCTATGTGGTTGATGTACATGACAAAGGGGTGGCCCCAAAATGGTCCCCTGCGGTACACCACTCACCACCAGGTTTCTCCAGTCAGATTATTTTAGTGTAGCACAACCCTTTGTTTCGACCATTGTCTTATCCAGTCTAGTACCATTTATTTCATGCATCTGTAACTCCCTTGCCAGTCTTTCCTATACTTTATCAATGGCTTTAGCATAGTCCTTTGTCTGAATACTCGGTTACTGTTTCCAAAAATGTGATCAGGTTTATAAAGCAGGATCTATTTTTTAACACACCCATGTTCCTTTGCTTTTATTTATTTATTTATTTATTTATTTATTTATTTATTTATTTATTTATTTATTTATATACAAGAAGGTACATTGGGTTTGTGGGAATACATAGCATAGTATTTACAATCTTGTAAAGCCACTAGTACGCGCAGCGTTGCTTGCTTTTACAAGAATGTTTACTGTGACATGTTGAATGATTCCTTCTCTTAGGATTCACTTCATGAGCTTGCAAATGTGTGATGTCAAGCTGATGGGACGGTAGTTTTCTGCTGAGTGGTTTGTCTTGTTTTTAAACTAGGGGTGAGATTTGCATATTCCCAATCTAAGGGACCTATAGAATGTTAATTCAACTTATTTTCTATATTCTCTGTTAACCCCCAATGTAACTTCTTGTATATAAATAAATCAATAAGTAAATATTTCCCTTGGTCCAAAGATATTCTGAAAAAAACGTTTCAGTGGTAGGCATAGTTCGTCTGCCAGTTACTTTAAGACTTTGGACTAAATTCCGTCCACACGTAAGGCTTAGTCTCCCGTCCTCATTGTGTCGCACGGTATGGGAATATTCCTTAATTCCTTCCCTTCATCTCCCTCAAACATTTGTGTGGGTAATGGGGTGTTGTCGAATCTTTTTTTTTTTTTTTTTTTTTTTTTTTGAGATATATACAGGAGTTGTTACATTCTTGTACAGCCACTAGTACGCGTAGCGTTTCGGGCAAGTCCTTAATCCTATGGTCCCTGGAATACGATCCCCTGCCGCGAAGAATCGTTTTTTCATCCAAGTACACATTTTACTGTTGCGTTAAACAGAGGCTACAGTTAAGGAATTGCGCCCAGTAAATCCTCCCCGGCCAGGATACGAACCCATGACATAGCGCTCGCGGAACGCCAGGCGAGTGTCTTACCACTACACCACGGAGACTTCTAGTGTGAACACTGATGTAAAGTATTCATCCAAAGTGTTTTCTGTACCTCAATTGTACCTGGATGGGTTCTGGGAGTTCTGGCCCCGGGCCGGGCTTGGGGAGTAGGCTTGACTAGAGAGAGCTTGGTCCAACAGGTTGTTGCTTGGAGTGGCCCGCAGGCCCACATATCCACCACAGCCCGGTTGGTCCGGCATTTCCTGAAGAAAACTATCCTTTTATCATCCATTATAACTTGGTTAATTTCACCTTTTAAAGGGGTCCTATCGAATCCTATGTTTTGAGTTTACTTCTTATATAGGCAAAGAACGACTTTGAATCTTTGTTTTCTTTCGTAGTTTATCATAAAATATTTGTGATTTTCTTTGAATTTATGACATAATCACTGGATAGTCTTTGTATATTTGCTAGGCAGGTAACTTGAGGCTATTGGTAGTACAGTCGGGTTCGTTGTCGACTCACAATCGCGAATTCCGGATTCGAATCCCGGGCGGTACAGAAATGGTTGAGCGCGTTTTCTATCACCGTAATGCATCTGTTCACCTAGCAGTAAATAGGTAGCCAGGAGTCGGCTTGTTGTGGGGTTGCATCCTGGGAAGGGTCAGTAATTCGACCCTGGGGGGGGGGGGAGGAGCAGGCCTCTATATAAACCTAACATATACTCTATGTATATCTTGAGATGATTTCGGGGCTTTTAAGTGTCCCCGCGGCCCGGTCCTCGACCAGGCCTCCACCCCCAGGAAGCAGCCCGTGACAGCTGACTAACACCCAGGTACCTATTTTACTGCTAGGTAACAGGGGCATAGGGTGAAAGAAACTCTGCCCATTGTTTCTCGCCGGCGCCTGGGATCGAACCCAGGACCACAGGATCACAAGTCCAGCGTGCTGTCCGCTCGGCCGACCGACTCCCGTATAATTTGGCTGCCTGTCCCCCCCCCCCCCCCCCCACACACACAATTAATTGAATGATCTATTTCCAGACTTGTTTAGTAGAATCGTAATTATACATCTAACGTTAGACTATGCTAATTTTTAAAATGAAACCCTTAAACAGACCAAATTCAAAAACAAAAATTGGTCAGAATGTAGCCTAATTCCAGAGGTAATTCCAACCTTCAAATGCAATACGACAACGATATGTCCTAAAGAGACTGAAATGTCTTCCACAAAACTCCCCAGCTCTGGCTAGATTTGGACCTAATTTCTCGAAGTCATTTCAACATCAAATGTTGAATGTTGACCAGACCACACACTAGAAGTTGAAGGGACGACGACGTTTCGGTCCGTCCTGGACCATTCTCAAGTCGAAGACCACACACTAGAAGTTGAAGGGACGACGACGTTTCGGTCCGTCCTGGACCATTCTCAAGTCGAAGACCACACACTAGAAGTTGAAGGGACGACGACGTTTCGGTCCGTCCTGGACCATTCTCAAGTCGATTCCAGTCAATGTTGAAGGTCATCTCGACATCCACACATCAGCTCAGTGGGCAGCCATTCCTAATCCTTATCCTGACCCTCTTCCAAGTGCTTTAATATAGGCGTAATGGCTTGGCGCTTTCTCCTGACAGTGCCCTTCCCAGTGGGGCCCAATATCCAAGAGTATTACCGAATCGACGTTGATATCGTCGATTCACTGTCGAATCGACGTTGATATCGTCGATTCACTGTCGAATCGACGTTGATATCGTTGATTCACTGTCGAATTGACCTTGATATCGTTGATTCACTGTCGAATCGACGTTGATACACTGTCGAATCAACGTTGATACACTGTCGAATCAACGTTGATATCGTTGAATCACTGTCGAATCAACGTTGATATCGTTGATTCAGTGTCGAATCGACGTTGATATCGTTGATTCACTGTCGAATCGACGTTGATATCGTTGATTCACTGTCGAATCGACGTTGATATCGTTGATTCACTGTCGAATCAACCTTGATATCGTTGATTCACTGTCGAATCGACGTTGATATCGTTGATTCACTGTCGAATCGACGTTGATATCGTTGATTCACTGTCGAATCGACGTTGATATCGTTGATTCACTGTCGAATCGACGTTGTTGTAGGATATTGTTCCCACTGTGAAATGACAATACACTTTTGAGTGTGATTTAAGCCGTTAGATTGAACCCGGGGAACCGCCTACCCGCCGTAGCTGTAAATGCCAAAACTGTTAAGTTTTAAAAGTATAACTGGTAAAGATCAAGACAAATGTGTGTGTGTGGGGGGGGGGGGTTAGGGGGATATTTGAGAAGCCGCCGGCTTCCTGTCCTCGTCCAGGCCACTAGTGTTAATGGCTCTCAGGTAAATTCAGGTATATGATGTGACATAGTGGTCATGTGTGTGTATATCGCCCGCCCCATCGGCGTCTAAACGTCGTACACAAGGAGTCCTATTATCAACCAAAATCCTATTGAAGATACGCCAGAAAATCTGCCCTTCGCAACAGTTGCTTTCATCGTATATATTTTACTCTTATTTTGTTATTATTAATTCATTTATATACTTACATGTTTGACTCATACGATCTACGAGAGTGTGAGAAGACATCAATTTCCATGTAAAAGCGACCAGTGTGGTCCCGGCCGCCACAGGGGGAGGACACACGTGCTCCCAGCGGGGCGGGGCGTTGGTATACTTTTGCAAGAGGTATAATTTAAACACAAACAAGGAGGTGATTTTGATCATTTAATTTCAAGACATATTTTTCAGTTAAACAGTTTTGTGTATTATTCATTTAATACACCCACAAGATAGGATTCGTGATTGGTTTTGTATTATTGATTTAATTATTGCAATAGGATTCTCGGGGAGAAAGAAACAGATTTTCTATAAGAACTGTCTTTCTGTTACGCCGAAAATCTGACTTGTCAGCTGGGGGTCACGACAAGTATTACTACACTGCTGTCAGAGGTCAGTCGTACGACACCGCTGTAACAGACCAGTCGTACGACACCGCTGTAACAGACCAGTCGTACGACACTACTGTAACAGACCAGTCGTACGACACTGTAACAGACCAGTCGTACGACACTACTGTAACAGACCAGTCGTACGACACTGTAACAGACCAGTCGTACAACACTGTAACAGACCAGTCGTACGACACTGTAGCAGATCAGTCGTACAACACTAACAGACCAGTCGTACAACACTGTAACAGACCAGACGTACAACACTGTAACAGACCAGACGTACAACACTGTAACAGACCAGTCGTGCGACACTGCTGTGACAGACCAGTCGTACGACACTGGTGTAACAGATCAGTCGTACGACACTAACAGACCAGTCGTACGACACTGTAACAGACCAGTCGTACGACACTACTGTAACAGACCAGCCGTACGACACTGTAACAGACCAGTCGTACGACACTACTGTAACAGACCAGCCGTACGACACTGTAACAGACCAGTCGTACGACACTACTGTAACAGACCAGCCGTACGACACTGTAACAGACCAGTCGTACGACACTACTGTAACAGACCAGTCGTACGACACTGCTGTAACAGACCAGTCGTACGACACTACTGTAACAGACCAGCCGTACGACACTGTAACAGACCAGTCGTACGACACTACTGTAACAGACCAGTCGTACGACACTACTGTAACAGACCAGTCGTACGACACTACTGTAACAGACCAGTCGTACGACACTCCTGTAACAGACCAGTCGTACGACACTGTAAGAGACCAGTCGTACGACACTGTAACAGACCAGTCGTACGACACTACTGTAACAGACCAGTCGTACGACACTACTGTAACAGACCAGTCGTACGACACTGTAACAGACCAGTCGTACGACACTGTAACAGACCAGTCGTACGACACTGTAACAGACCAGTCGTACGACACTGTAACAGACCAGTCGTACGACACTGTAACAGACCAGTCGTACGACACTGTAACAGACCAGTCGTACGACATTGTAACAGACCAGTCGTACGACACTAACAGACCAGTCGTACGACACGGTAACAGACCAGTCGTACGACACTACTGTAACAGACCAGTCGTACGACACTACTGTAACAGACCAGTCGTACGACACTGTAACAGACCAGTCGTACGACACTGTAACAGACCAGTCGTACAACACTACTGTAACAGACCAGTCGTACGACACTGTAACAGACCAGTCGTACAACACTACTGTAACAGACCAGTCGTACGACACTGTAACAGACCAGTCGTACGACACTGTAACAGACCAGTCGTACAACACTACTGTAACAGACCAGTCGTACGACACTGTAACAGACCAGTCGTACAACACTACTGTAACAGACCAGTCGTACGACACTACTGTAACAGACCAGTCGTACGACACTGTAACAGACCAGTCGTACGACACTACTGTAACAGACCAGTCGTACGACACTGTAACAGACCAGTCGTACGACACTAACAGACCAGTCATATGACACTGTAACAGACCAGTCATACGACCCTACTGTAACAGACCAGTCGTACGACACTACTGTAACAGACCAGTCGTACGACACTACTGTAACAGACCAGTCGTATGACACTACTGTAACAGACCAGTCGTACGACACTACTGTAACAGACCAGTCGTACGACACTACTGTAACAGACCAGTCGTACAACACTACTGTAACAGACCAGTCGTACGACACTACTGTAACAGACCAGTCGTACGACACTACTGTAACAGACCAGTCGTACGACACTACTGTAACAGACCAGTCGTACGACACTACTGTAACAGACCAGTCGTACGACACTACTGTAAAAGAGACCATTCGCATGACACTACTCTAAGAGATCACTGTTCTACTCTAACTACGAGGCCAGTCTTACAGTTCACAGTGAAACCAAACGTTTCCGTCGGTACAGGAGCCAGATTCACGAAGCAGTTACGCAAGCACTTACGAACCTGGGGCCTGATTCACGAAACAGTTACGCATGCACTTATGATCCTGTGCATCTTTTTTCAATCTTTGGCGGCTTTGTTTACAATTATTAAACAGTTAATGAGCTCCGAAGCACCAGGAGGCTGTTTATAACAATAACACCAGTTGTTTGGCAAGTTTTCATGCTTGTAAACTGTTAAATAAATGTAACCAAAGCCGTCAAAGATTAAGGAAATATGTACACTTTCGTAAGTGCTTGATTAACAGCTTCGTGACTCTGGCTCCAGCCGTATAACACGTGTCCCTGGCCACAGTGTAGGACTGAGAACATCAGATGCCTTTTTCACCCAAAGGGTTATAAACCCGTGGAACCGCCTACCCGCCGAAGCCGTAAATGCCCAAACTGTTAAATGTTAAAGTACAACTGGAAAAGATCACCAAGGCAAATAGGGGAACCTTCGACAAGCCGTCGGCTTCCTGTCCTCGTCGAGGTCAATAGTGTTAGCGGCCCTCAGGTACAAATAAAAAAAAAAAAAATTAGTATCCGTATTAACTAGGGATAATATACGTGTGAGATGAGGATTTCTACAGTGACGTATTCTATATCTATAACCGTATAGGCGTATCCGGATTACAGAACTATATCCGGATTGTAGGCAGAGAAAAAATAATAATGACTCGGTTTTATTTTTACGCGCAATTGACAGTTCCGATACGAACCCTAATGAATAATTTAACGCAGTCATTATTCAATTGATTACGATAAATGGATTACTATTTCGACTGTTTCTACTCGCAAAAATCATTAGAAAATCACAGTAGATGAGGCAGACAGCAGCGCCTACCCGCCTTGCTGCTCGACTCCCTGGACTCTCCTGGTGTGAGACATTGGAGGGCAGCGCCTACCCGCCTTGCTGCTCGACTCCCTGGACTCTCCTGGTGTGAGACATTGGAGGGCAGCGCCTACCCGCCTTGCTGCTCGACTCCCTGGACTCTCCTGGTGTGAGACATTGGAGGGCAGCGCCTACCCGCCTTGCTGCTCGACTCCCTGGACTCTCCTGGTGTGAGACATTGGAGGGCAGCGCCTACCCGCCTTGCTGCTCGACGCCCTGGACTCTCCTGGTGTGAGACACTGGAGGGCAGCGCCTACCCGCCTTGCTGCTCGACTCCCTGGACTCTCCTGGTGTGAGACACTGGAGGGCAGCGCCTACCCGCCTTGCTGCTCGACTCCCTGGACTCTCCTGGTGTGAGACACTGGAGGGCAGCGCCTACCCGCCTTGCTGCTCGACGCCTTGGACTCTCCTGGTGTCAGACACTGGCCATTATGGAGAATTTGGAGAGTTTATCTAGTTTCATAATATTTCCAACGTTATTTTGTTGTAAATAGTTCATGTTGCAGTCGAAAGATGCAAGAAAACTTCGCGTTTGTCAGTGAACATAGGAACTGATAGTCTACAAGAACGCAGTTACATGCGTCTAACTTTATTTACATAGAAAGAGCTCATTTTATTCCACCAGAGGGGGATAAAATGAGTATATTTTTACGTGGACAAGCTTGGTAACAAGAGTTTTTTTTATATAGTGTGCATTGTGTGTGTCAAGAGATCAGGTTGGCGCCAGGCAGGAGCGCCATAAAGCTTCGTGTCCCCCTGCTCGCTCGCCAGGCTACGCCCGACCCTCTCAAGCTGACCCCAGCTTACCTACACACACACTATCACGCCGACATCTCGGGCGTATGCGTATACAGTACAGCCCACGGGTCGTCCTCGCCTCCTATATATTAACAACAGCTGCAGATCTCAGCGACTATACTGTCTCTGATCTCACAGCTCCGCCTCTCGGCTCAATTCTCCTTCTCCTCGCTGTCGGTAGTATCGCCCTCCTTCGAATTTTCGTCGCTCATTCCGCTTACGGATTTACTTTTTGATTTGTGGAAGGGGCTCCCAGGGCCGCCTTTACTGCTCGACTCGTGGTCCGCGTAGTCGTAGTAGTCGTAATCCAAGTAGTCGTAGTCCCGCATGGGGCTTGGTAACCTGAAGGGCGCGGGGGTGGTGCGGGCCAGCTGGGCAGGGCGGTAGAAGTTGTCGAGGCTGGGTTCCCCGACCACACGCACGGGGCGCGGCACCGGTCCGTTGGAGTGGACGTTCTTGCGGCTGTGTGGGACGGGCACCAGGTTGAGCAGGTGGATGCCCAGCGGCGCCAGGGACCTCGCGCCCTGGTGGAGGCGACGACGAGCCGGTCGACCGGACGTGTGGAGGCCCATGATGACGGGCGGGGTCTGGTGGCTCTTGACGCTCACGGGCTGGGGCACCAGCTGCCTAGACCCGACCCGGGGCTTGGGGGCGTTGGGGATCTGGAGCCGGCTCACCAACACGAAGTCCGTCCCCGTGACGGACTCCGCCGAACGAGAGTTCATGATCTCTACCAGAAAGTTTTTTATATCTTGGGACCTTTGAGGTGTCTGGGGGCGGCGCTGAGAGGCGGCGGTATCTGTAAATACTGTGGATAACTTTTGGAACACCTCATCCACAAACTTGTGCCCTGGAGGCGTGGCAGCAGCAGGCTCAGCAGACTGTGGTGCTGCAGGATGCTCCGGCTGCTGCACCAAGTCTGCGTCATCTTCCTTGTCTATAGATGCGAGCCGCTGAGGCACGTAACTTGCAGACTGAGCAGCAACAGCTTCTACCACCTCGTCTTGTGTGGCAAAAACTGGTAGTGCGAGGCTCGGAGGAGCAGCAGCATCTGACGTGGTGGCAGAAGCAGCTGTAGAGGAACCACCAAGCGTCCTGGGCTGCGAGATCACGTCCCCCGACAAGTGAACATCGTAATCTCGTCCGCCATCAACATTACTTTTGAATTCCTGCGAGAGAGACTGAGAGGGAGGTCCCCCTGGCTGGCCAGGGGCGGCGAGGGTGGCGGTCCCTGGCTCTGGGTTAGATCCAGTGCCCTTTACAGGCACCGTCTGTCCTGCCCCGAGCGCTGGGACGCCCCCTCCCAAGGTCCTCTGCTCGGATGGAAACGCTCGGACACCCTTAGCTAGCGTCTCTCGCTCGGTGAAAAGCTGGACGCCCACTACCACAGGGACGCCGATGGGGATAGGGTCGGTGGGAGGTTGAGAGCGGCTAGGCACCACGTCCCCGAAGGCTCGGAACCCGCCCGTGTCCGCCACGTACCATATCTGTCGGCGCTCGCCCTCCTTGTCCACCCAGCTGGAAAACCACAAATTATGCTTAAGCCATTTTTTGTTTTGTAAATTATCAGCAGCTAGAAGTAATTTACAGTATTTTTTTACTATAAAATTTGTATACAAATTCAATATTTATATCTTTCGTTACGTATTCATGTTTGATACAAGGTATTTCAGTATAATGAAATACAAATGGGGAATTACAATGAAAGTAATTAAGTAATAATTTAAAGTACAATTTCTAGAATATTGAAATTATTTGTTTAAGCAATACAATACAAAAAAGCAACAAAGAAAAGGAAACCTGGGGCCAGATTCACTAAGCAGTTACGCAAGTACTTACGAACCTGGGACCATATTCACGAAGCAGTTACGCAAGCACTTACGAACGTGTACATCTTTCCTCAATCTTTGACGGCTCTGGTTACATTTATTAAACAGTTTACAAGCATGAAAACTTGCCAATCAACTGTTGTTATTGTTATAAACAGCCTCCTGGTGCTTCGGAGCTCATTAACTGTTTAATAATTGTAAACAAAGCCGCCAAAGATTGAGAAAAGATGTATAGGTTCGTAAGTGCTTGCGTAACTGCTTCGTGAATCTGGTCTCTATTTGTCACGAAGGCGCGGTCTTATATCTAACCTTCCTGACTTGGCGTTTGATGGTCACTATTATTTAATTACTAACTTTATCCCGAAGGCACTTGCAAAAAACTTGAGGACTTGAATTAGCTTAAGTATTTCTTCTACACTACAAGAAATCGTGTCTCAAGTAGCTCAAGGAACTAAATTATGGAACTACATTTCTCTCACCCTCCTTGCACACTCACATAGCATTATCTAATACACCAATTAGATATCCGCCACAGCAAGCAGTAAGTATGTCTCTCCCACACCAAGTGTCCCCCCCCCCACAGCAAACGTAAAACTCTGTTGACCAGACCACACACTAGAAGGTGAAGGGACGACGACGTTTCGGTCCGTCCTGGACCATTCTCAAGTCGAAGACCACACACTAGAAGGTGAAAGGATGACGACGTTTCGGTCCGTCCTGGACCATTCTCAAGTCGATTGTGAATGGTCCAGAATGGACCGAAACGTCGTCGTCCCTTCACCTTCTAGTGTGTGGTCTGGTCAACATACTTTAGCCACGTTATTGCGACTCCTCGCCAACATAAAACTCTGCCACACCAAGACTAGTATCCTCAGTACGGACCTCCAATTTCCCGTGACATTGACACCAGGCAATCCTTCCTCGGCCCTCGAGTGTTGGGACTGTGTGTAGCGAAGGATCTGCCCCGACCACACCCTGCCACACCCTGCCACCAACACGCCCTGTGGGGAAGAAGCTCAGGTTAGCTGACGCACACACACCTTGCTTTTGTTGATGTTCTCAAGGCCTATATCAACCTCTGGAGGGCTGGCAGCAGAGAGAGAGAGAGAGAGAGAGAGAGAGAGAGAGAGACAGAGAGAGAGAGAGAGAGAGAGAGAGAGAGAGAGAGAGAGAGAGAGAGAGAGAGATAATGAAAAACTGAGAGAAAATCATTTATATTTTGTGACTTATTATAGTGGCAAGACGTAGCTATGAAACAACAGGTATACACACAGAATTAAGACAAAACATTCACAAAATCCGTTAAAAATAATGTAATTTAACTACAATATTGTGTGATTTTTGGTGAAGGTTAGTTACTTGTGTAGAGTAATGCGTGGTCCCTTGTGCTGGGCGCCAGGGACAGTAACTGGTAGTTACTTGTGTAGAGTAATGCGTGGTCCCTTGTGCTGGGCGCCAGGGACAGTAACTGGTAGTTACTTGTGTAGAGTAATGCGTGGTCCCTTGTGCTGGGCGCCAGGGACAGTAACTGGTAGTTACTTGTGTAGAGTAATGCGTGGTCCCTTGTGCTGGGCGCCAGGGACAGTAACTGGTAGTTACTTGTGTAGAGTAATGCGTGGTCCCTTGTGCTGGGCGCCAGGGACAGTAACTGGTAGTTACTTGTGTAGAGTAATGCGTGGTCCCTTGTGCTGGGCGCCAGGGACAGTAACTGGTAGTTACTTGTGTAGAGTAATGCGTGGTCCCTTGTGCTGGGCGCCAGGGACAGTAACTGGTAGTTACTTGTGTAGAGTAATGCGTGGTCCCTTGTGCTGGGCGCCAGGGACAGTAACTGGTAGTTACTTGTGTAGAGTAATGCGTGGTCCCTTGTGCTGGGCGCCAGGGACAGTAACTGGTAGTTACTTGTGTAGAGTAATGCGTGGTCCCTTGTGCTGGGCGCCAGGGACAGTAACTGGTAGTTACTTGTGTAGAGTAATGCGTGGTCCCTTGTGCTGGGCGCCAGGGACAGTAACTGGTAGTTACTTGTGTAGAGTAATGCGTGGTCCCTTGTGCTGGGCGCCAGGGACAGTAACTGGTAGTTACTTGTGTAGAGTAATGCGTGGTCCCTTGTGCTGGGCGCCAGGGACAGTAACTGGTAGTTACTTGTGTAGAGTAATGCGTGGTCCCTTGTGCTGGGCGCCAGGGACAGTAACTGGTAGTTACTTGTGTAGAGTAATGCGTGGTCCCTTGTGCTGGGCGCCAGGGACAGTAACTGGTAGTTACTTGTGTAGAGTAATGCGTGGTCCCTTGTGCTGGGCGCCAGGGACAGTAACTGGTAGTTACTTGTGTAGAGTAATGCGTGGTCCCTTGTGCTGGGCGCCAGGGACAGTAACTGGTAGTTACTTGTGTAGAGTAATGCGTGGTCCCTTGTGCTGGGCGCCAGGGACAGTAACTGGTAGTTACTTGTGTAGAGTAATGCGTGGTCCCTTGTGCTGGGCGCCAGGGACAGTAACTGGTAGTTACTTGTGTAGAGTCATGCGTGGTCCCTTGTGCTGGGCGCCAGGGACAGTAACTGGTAGTTACTTGTGTAGAGTCATGCGTGGTCCCTTGTGCTGGGCGCCAGGGACAGTAACTGGTAGTTACTTGTGTAGAGTCATGCGTGGTCCCTTGTGCTGGGCGCCAGGGACAGTAACTGGTAGTTACTTGTGTAGAGTCATGCGTGGTCCCTTGTGCTGGGCGCCAGGGACAGTAACTGGTAGTTACTTGTGTAGAGTCATGCGTGGTCCCTTGTGCTGGGCGCCAGGGACAGTAACTGGTAGTTACTTGTGTAGAGTCATGCGTGGTCCCTTGTGCTGGGCGCCAGGGACAGTAACTGGTAGTTACTTGTGTAGAGTCATGCGTGGTCCCTTGTGCTGGGCGCCAGGGACAGTAACTGGTAGTTACTTGTGTAGAGTCATGCGTGGTCCCTTGTGCTGGGCGCCAGGGACAGTAACTGGTAGTTACTTGTGTAGAGTCATGCGTGGTCCCTTGTGCTGGGCGCCAGGGACAGTAACTGGTAGTTACTTGTGTAGAGTCATGCGTGGTCCCTTGTGCTGGGCGCCAGGGACAGTAACTGGTAGTTACTTGTGTAGAGTCATGCGTGGTCCCTTGTGCTGGGCGCCAGGGACAGTAACTGGTAGTTACTTGTGTAGAGTCATGCGTGGTCCCTTGTGCTGGGCGCCAGGGACAGTAACTGGTAGTTACTTGTGTAGAGTCATGCGTGGTCCCTTGTGCTGGGCGCCAGGGACAGTAACTGGTAGTTACTTGTGTAGAGTCATGCGTGGTCCCTTGTGCTGGGCGCCAGGGACAGTAACTGGTAGTTACTTGTGTAGAGTCATGCGTGGTCCCTTGTGCTGGGCGCCAGGGACAGTAACTGGTAGTTACTTGTGTAGAGTCATGCGTGGTCCCTTGTGCTGGGCGCCAGGGACAGTAACTGGTAGTTACTTGTGTAGAGTCATGCGTGGTCCCTTGTGCTGGGCGCCAGGGACAGTAACTGGTAGTTACTTGTGTAGAGTCATGCGTGGTCCCTTGTGCTGGGCGCCAGGGACAGTAACTGGTAGTTACTTGTGTAGAGTCATGCGTGGTCCCTTGTGCTGGGCGCCAGGGACAGTAACTGGTAGTTACTTGTGTAGAGTAATGCGTGGTCCCTTGTGCTGGGCGCCAGGGACAGTAACTGGTAGTTACTCGTGTAGAGTCATGCGTGGTCCCTTGTGCTGGGCGCCAGGGACAGTAACTGGTAGTTACTTCGTGTAGAGTCATGCGTGGTCCCTTGTGCTGGGCGCCAGGGACAGTAACTGGTAGTTACTCGTGTAGAGTAATGCGTGGTCCCTTGTGCTGGGCGCCAGGGACAGTAACTGGTAGTTACTTGTGTAGAGTCATGCGTGGTCCCTTGTGCTGGGCGCCAGGGACAGTAACTGGTAGTTACTCGTGTAGAGTCATGCGTGGTCCCTTGTGCTGGGCGCCAGGGACAGTAACTGGTAGTTACTCGTGTAGAGTAATGCGTGGTCCCTTGTGCTGGGCGCCAGGGACAGTAACTGGTAGTTACTCGTGTAGAGTAATGCGTGGTCCCTTGTGCTGGGCGCCAGGGACAGTAACTGGTAGTTACTCGTGTAGAGTAATGCGTGGTCCCTTGTGCTGGGCGCCAGGGACAGTAACTGGTAGTTACTCGTGTAGAGTAATGCGTGGTCCCTTGTGCTGGGCGCCAGGGACAGTAACTGGTAGTTACTCGTGTAGAGTAATGCGTGGTCCCTTGTGCTGGGCGCCAGGGACAGTAACTGGTAGTTACTCGTGTAGAGTAATGCGTGGTCCCTTGTGCTGGGCGCCAGGGACAGTAACTGGTAGTTACTCGTGTAGAGTAATGCGTGGTCCCTTGTGCTGGGCGCCAGGGACAGTAACTGGTAGTTACTCGTGTAGAGTAATGCGTGGTCCCTTGTGCTGGGCGCCAGGGACAGTAACTGGTAGTTACTCGTGTAGAGTAATGCGTGGTCCCTTGTGCTGGGCGCCAGGGACAGTAACTGGTAGTTACTCGTGTAGAGTAATGCGTGGTCCCTTGTGCTGGGCGCCAGGGACAGTAACTGGTAGTTACTCGTGTAGAGTAATGCGTGGTCCCTTGTGCTGGGCGCCAGGGACAGTAACTGGTAGTTACTCGTGTAGAGTAATGCGTGGTCCCTTGTGCTGGGCGCCAGGGACAGTAACTGGTAGTTACTCGTGTAGAGTAATGCGTGGTCCCTTGTGCTGGGCGCCAGGGACAGTAACTGGTAGTTACTCGTGTAGAGTAATGCGTGGTCCCTTGTGCTGGGCGCCAGGGACAGTAACTGGTAGTTACTCGTGTAGAGTAATGCGTGGTCCCTTGTGCTGGGCGCCAGGGACAGTAACTGGTAGTTACTCGTGTAGAGTAATGCGTGGTCCCTTGTGCTGGGCGCCAGGGACAGTAACTGGTAGTTACTCGTGTAGAGTAATGCGTGGTCCCTTGTGCTGGGCGCCAGGGACAGTAACTGGTAGTTACTCGTGTAGAGTAATGCGTGGTCCCTTGTGCTGGGCGCCAGGGACAGTAACTGGTAGTTACTCGTGTAGAGTAATGCGTGGTCCCTTGTGCTGGGCGCCAGGGACAGTAACTGGTAGTTACTCGTGTAGAGTAATGCGTGGTCCCTTGTGCTGGGCGCCAGGGACAGTAACTGGTAGTTACTCGTGTAGAGTAATGCGTGGTCCCTTGTGCTGGGCGCCAGGGACAGTAACTGGTAGTTACTCGTGTAGAGTAATGCGTGGTCCCTTGTGCTGGGCGCCAGGGACAGTAACTGGTAGTTACTCGTGTAGAGTAATGCGTGGTCCCTTGTGCTGGGCGCCAGGGACAGTAACTGGTAGTTACTCGTGTAGAGTAATGCGTGGTCCCTTGTGCTGGGCGCCAGGGACAGTAACTGGTAGTTACTCGTGTAGAGTAATGCGTGGTCCCTTGTGCTGGGCGCCAGGGACAGTAACTGGTAGTTACTCGTGTAGAGTAATGCGTGGTCCCTTGTGCTGGGCGCCAGGGACAGTAACTGGTAGTTACTCGTGTAGAGTAATGCGTGGTCCCTTGTGCTGGGCGCCAGGGACAGTAACTGGTAGTTACTCGTGTAGAGTAATGCGTGGTCCCTTGTGCTGGGCGCCAGGGACAGTAACTGGTAGTTACTCGTGTAGAGTAATGCGTGGTCCCTTGTGCTGGGCGCCAGGGACAGTAACTGGTAGTTACTCGTGTAGAGTAATGCGTGGTCCCTTGTGCTGGGCGCCAGGGACAGTAACTGGTAGTTACTCGTGTAGAGTAATGCGTGGTCCCTTGTGCTGGGCGCCAGGGACAGTAACTGGTAGTTACTCGTGTAGAGTAATGCGTGGTCCCTTGTGCTGGGCGCCAGGGACAGTAACTGGTAGTTACTCGTGTAGAGTAATGCGTGGTCCCTTGTGCTGGGCGCCAGGGACAGTAACTGGTAGTTACTCGTGTAGAGTAATGCGTGGTCCCTTGTGCTGGGCGCCAGGGACAGTAACTGGTAGTTACTCGTGTAGAGTAATGCGTGGTCCCTTGTGCTGGGCGCCAGGGACAGTAACTGGTAGTTACTCGTGTAGAGTAATGCGTGGTCCCTTGTGCTGGGCGCCAGGGACAGTAACTGGTAGTTACTCGTGTAGAGTAATGCGTGGTCCCTTGTGCTGGGCGCCAGGGACAGTAACTGGTAGTTACTCGTGTAGAGTAATGCGTGGTCCCTTGTGCTGGGCGCCAGGGACAGTAACTGGTAGTTACTCGTGTAGAGTAATGCGTGGTCCCTTGTGCTGGGCGCCAGGGACAGTAACTGGTAGTTACTTGTGTAGAGTAATGCGTGGTCCCTTGTGCTGGGCGCCAGGGACAGTAACTGGTAGTTACTTCGTGTAGAGTAATGCGTGGTCCCTTGTGCTGGGCGCCAGGGACAGTAACTGGTAGTTACTCGTGTAGAGTAATGCGTGGTCCCTTGTGCTGGGCGCCAGGGACAGTAACTGGTAGTTACTTGTGTAGAGTAATGCGTGGTCCCTTGTGCTGGGCGCCAGGGACAGTAACTGGTAGTTACTTGTGTAGAGTAATGCGTGGTCCCTTGTGCTGGGCGCCAGGGACAGTAACTGGTAGTTACTTGTGTAGAGTAATGCGTGGTCCCTTGTGCTGGGCGCCAGGGACAGTAACTGGTAGTTACTTGTGTAGAGTAATGCGTGGTCCCTTGTGCTGGGCGCCAGGGACAGTAACTGGTAGTTACTTGTGTAGAGTAATGCGTGGTCCCTTGTGCTGGGCGCCAGGGACAGTAACTGGTAGTTACTTGTGTAGAGTAATGCGTGGTCCCTTGTGCTGGGCGCCAGGGACAGTAACTGGTAGTTACTTGTGTAGAGTAATGCGTGGTCCCTTGTGCTGGGCGCCAGGGACAGTAACTGGTAGTTACTCGTGTAGAGTAATGCGTGGTCCCTTGTGCTGGGCGCCAGGGACAGTAACTGGTAGTTACTTGTGTAGAGTAATGCGTGGTCCCTTGTGCTGGGCGCCAGGGACAGTAACTGGTAGTTACTTGTGTAGAGTAATGCGTGGTCCCTTGTGCTGGGCGCCAGGGACAGTAACTGGTAGTTACTTGTGTAGAGTAATGCGTGGTCCCTTGTGCTGGGCGCCAGGGACAGTAACTGGTAGTTACTTGTGTAGAGTAATGCGTGGTCCCTTGTGCTGGGCGCCAGGGACAGTAACTGGTAGTTACTTGTGTAGAGTAATGCGTGGTCCCTTGTGCTGGGCGCCAGGGACAGTAACTGGTAGTTACTTGTGTAGAGTAATGCGTGGTCCCTTGTGCTGGGCGCCAGGGACAGTAACTGGTAGTTACTTGTGTAGAGTAATGCGTGGTCCCTTGTGCTGGGCGCCAGGGACAGTAACTGGTAGTTACTTGTGTAGAGTAATGCGTGGTCCCTTGTGCTGGGCGCCAGGGACAGTAACTGGTAGTTACTTGTGTAGAGTAATGCGTGGTCCCTTGTGCTGGGCGCCAGGGACAGTAACTGGTAGTTACTTGTGTAGAGTAATGCGTGGTCCCTTGTGCTGGGCGCCAGGGACAGTAACTGGTAGTTACTTGTGTAGAGTAATGCGTGGTCCCTTGTGCTGGGCGCCAGGGACAGTAACTGGTAGTTACTTGTGTAGAGTAATGCGTGGTCCCTTGTGCTGGGCGCCAGGGACAGTAACTGGTAGTTACTTGTGTAGAGTAATGCGTGGTCCCTTGTGCTGGGCGCCAGGGACAGTAACTGGTAGTTACTTGTGTAGAGTAATGCGTGGTCCCTTGTGCTGGGCGCCAGGGACAGTAACTGGTAGTTACTTGTGTAGAGTAATGCGTGGTCCCTTGTGCTGGGCGCCAGGGACAGTAACTGGTAGTTACTTGTGTAGAGTAATGCGTGGTCCCTTGTGCTGGGCGCCAGGGACAGTAACTGGTAGTTACTTGTGTAGAGTAATGCGTGGTCCCTTGTGCTGGGCGCCAGGGACAGTAACTGGTAGTTACTTGTGTAGAGTAATGCGTGGTCCCTTGTGCTGGGCGCCAGGGACAGTAACTGGTAGTTACTTGTGTAGAGTAATGCGTGGTCCCTTGTGCTGGGCGCCAGGGACAGTAACTGGTAGTTACTTGTGTAGAGTAATGCGTGGTCCCTTGTGCTGGGCGCCAGGGACAGTAACTGGTAGTTACTTGTGTAGAGTAATGCGTGGTCCCTTGTGCTGGGCGCCAGGGACAGTAACTGGTAGTTACTCTGTGTAGAGTAATGCGTGGTCCCTTGTGCTGGGCGCCAGGGACAGTAACTGGTAGTTACTTGTGTAGAGTAATGCGTGGTCCCTTGTGCTGGGCGCCAGGGACAGTAACTGGTAGTTACTTGTGTAGAGTAATGCGTGGTCCCTTGTGCTGGGCGCCAGGGACAGTAACTGGTAGTTACTTGTGTAGAGTAATGCGTGGTCCCTTGTGCTGGGCGCCAGGGACAGTAACTGGTAGTTACTTGTGTAGAGTAATGCGTGGTCCCTTGTGCTGGGCGCCAGGGACAGTAACTGGTAGTTACTTGTGTAGAGTAATGCGTGGTCCCTTGTGCTGGGCGCCAGGGACAGTAACTGGTAGTTACTTGTGTAGAGTAATGCGTGGTCCCTTGTGCTGGGCGCCAGGGACAGTAACTGGTAGTTACTTGTGTAGAGTAATGCGTGGTCCCTTGTGCTGGGCGCCAGGGACAGTAACTGGTAGTTACTTGTGTAGAGTAATGCGTGGTCCCTTGTGCTGGGCGCCAGGGACAGTAACTGGTAGTTACTTGTGTAGAGTAATGCGTGGTCCCTTGTGCTGGGCGCCAGGGACAGTAACTGGTAGTTACTTGTGTAGAGTAATGCGTGGTCCCTTGTGCTGGGCGCCAGGGACAGTAACTGGTAGTTACTTGTGTAGAGTAATGCGTGGTCCCTTGTGCTGGGCGCCAGGGACAGTAACTGGTAGTTACTTGTGTAGAGTAATGCGTGGTCCCTTGTGCTGGGCGCCAGGGACAGTAACTGGTAGTTACTTGTGTAGAGTAATGCGTGGTCCCTTGTGCTGGGCGCCAGGGACAGTAACTGGTAGTTTACTTGTGTAGAGTAATGCGTGGTCCCTTGTGCTGGGCGCCAGGGACAGTAACTGGTAGTTACTTGTGTAGAGTATGCGTGGTCCCTTGTGCTGGGCGCCCAGGGACAGTAACTGGTAGTTACTTGTGTAGAGTAATGCGTGGTCCCTTGTGCTGGGCGCCAGGGACAGGTAACTGGTAGTTACTTGTGTAGAGTAATGCGTGGTCCCTTGTGCTGGGGCGCCAGGGACAGTAACTGGTAGTTACTTGTGTAGAGTAATGCGTGGTCCCTTGTGCTGGGCGCCAGGGACAGTAACTGGTAGTTACTTGTGTAGAGTAATGCGTGGTCCCTTGTGCTGGGGCCGCCCGGCAGGGACAGTAACTGGTAGTTACTTGTGTAGAGTAATGCGTGGTCCCTTGTGCTGGGCGCCAGGGACAGTAACTGGTAGTTACTTGTGTAGAGTAATGCGTGGTCCCTTGTGCTGGGCGCCAGGACGGTAACTGGTAGTTACTTGTGTAGAGTAATGCGTGGTCCTTGTGCTGGGCGCCAGGGACAGTAACTGGTAGTTACTTGTGTAGAGTAATGCGTGGTCCCTTGTGCTGGGCGCCAGGGACAGTAACTGGTAGTTACTTGTGTAGAGTAATGCGTGGTCCATTGTGCTGGGCGCCAGGGACGTAACTGGTAGTTACCTTGGTAGAGTAATGCGTGGTACCTTGTGATGGGCGCCAGGGACAGTAACGGTAGGTAACTTGTGTAGAGTAATGCGTGGTCCCTTGTGCTGGGCGCCAGGGACGGTAACTGGTAGTTACTTGTGTAGAGTAATGCGTGGTCCCTTGTGCTGGGCGCCAGGGACGGTAACTGGTAGTTACTTGTGTAGAGTAATGCGTGGTCCCTTGTGCTGGGCGCCAGGGACGGTAACTGGTAGTTACTTGTGTAGAGTAATGCGTGGTCCCTTGTGCTGGGCGCCAGGGACGGTAACTGGTAGTTACTTGTGTAGAGTAATGCGTGGTCCCTTGTGCTGGGCGCCAGGGACAGTAACTGGTAGTTACTTGTGTAGAGTAATGCGTGGTCCCTTGTGCTGGGCGCCAGGGACAGTAACTGGTAGTTACTTGTGTAGAGTAATGCGTGGTCCCTTGTGCTGGGCGCCAGGGACGGTAACTGGTAGTTACTTGTGTAGAGTAATGCGTGGTCCCTTGTGCTGGGCGCCAGGGACAGTAACTGGTAGTTACTTGTGTAGAGTAATGCGTGGTCCCTTGTGCTGGGCGCCAGGGACAGTAACTGGTAGTTACTTGTGTAGAGTAATGCGTGGTCCCTTGTGCTGGGCGCCAGGGACAGTAACTGGTAGTTACTTGTGTAGAGTAATGCGTGGTCCCTTGTGCTGGGCGCCAGGGACGGTAACTGGTAGTTACTTGTGTAGAGTAATGCGTGGTCCCTTGTGCTGGCGCCAGGGACAGTAACTGGTAGTTACTTGTGTAGAGTAATGCGTGGTCCCTTGTGCTGGGCGCCAGGGACAGTAACTGGTAGTTACTTGTGTAGAGTAATGCGTGGTCCCTTGTGCTGGGCGCCAGGGACAGTAACTGGTAGTTACTTGTGTAGAGTAATGCGTGGTCCCTTGTGCTGGGCGCCAGGGACGGTAACTGGTAGTTACTTGTGTAGAGTAATGCGTGGTCCCTTGTGCTGGGCGCCAGGGACAGTAACTGGTAGTTACTTGTGTAGAGTAATGCGTGGTCCCTTGTGCTGGGCGCCAGGGACAGTAACTGGTAGTTACTTGTGTAGAGTAATGCGTGGTCCCTTGTGCTGGGCGCCAGGGACAGTAACTGGTAGTTACTTGTGTAGAGTAATGCGTGGTCCCTTGTGCTGGGCGCCAGGGACAGTAACTGGTAGTTACTTGTGTAGAGTAATGCGTGGTCCCTTGTGCTGGGCGCCAGGGACGGTAACTGGTAGTTACTTGTGTAGAGTAATGCGTGGTCCCTTGTGCTGGGCGCCAGGGACGGTAACTGGTAGTTACTTGTGTAGAGTAATGCGTGGTCCCTTGTGCTGGGCGCCAGGGACAGTAACTGGTAGTTACTTGTGTAGAGTAATGCGTGGTCCCTTGTGCTGGGCGCCAGGGACAGTAACTGGTAGTTACTTGTGTAGAGTAATGCGTGGTCCCTTGTGCTGGGCGCCAGGGACAGTAACTGGTAGTTACTTGTGTAGAGTAATGCGTGGTCCCTTGTGCTGGGCGCCAGGGACAGTAACTGGTAGTTACTTGTGTAGAGTAATGCGTGGTCCCTTGTGCTGGGCGCCAGGGACAGTAACTGGGGTTATTCTTAGGTAATAAGAAATGGTACAAATCTTACTTATAACTAAGACAAAACAAAACTTTGTAACTAGGTTCATAGTGCTTACCTGTGGTTGCAGAGACCGAACTTTAGCTCTAGGGCCCTGGCCCTACTCTAGACCTACCTGGTGACTGTACTGACTGCGTCTGCGCGTAGGACCCGGCCGTAGGACCCATGGCGGCTACGGATGGACTTAGTGTTTTATTATTAATAATAATACTTCATTGTGTCGGGGGACAGGCAGACAGGCAGACAGGCAGACAGGCAGACAGGCAGACCGGCATGAGAATGAGCAGCAGGAGCCTGGCAAGGCAGTGTGAATTTCTCGTTGCCTGATCCCAGCCACTTGGGGTGGACGGTAGAGCGACGGTTTCGCTTCATTGCAGGTCGGCGTTCAATTTCCCGGCCGTCCATAGGTGGTTGGGCACCATTCCTTCCCCCCCGTCCCATCCCAAATCCTTATCCTGACCCCTTCCCAGTGCTATATAGTCGCAATTGCTTGGAGCTTTCTCCCCTGATAGTTCCCTTCCCTTCTCGTTGCCAGAAAATATGAACTATAGACCAAAGAGTACAATATCAAGAACAATAATAATAATAATCAACCCTACGACACCCCAAAATGAATTTGATAGTGAACAGCTGGATTGTTGTACCTGAAATAAATCGATAACAAATGTAAACAAAAAAGTATACAGTACTTAAAAATATTATATATATGGTTATTCAACCCTCCAAGATTTCGGGCCCCCCCCCCCCTCACCCTCCATCTGGTCTTCCGATATCAAAAAAATCTCATCTTCAAGACAAACATATTTGCTTTCGAGAGAAAGTTCACCACAGCCACTAAAATCAGATCATAATTACGTCGACCAAGAACGGTTCACAGGACTAACAACACTCCCCTCCAGACTTGACGGGGGCTCACCATAGACCGTGCTACTTGGAACTTTTTGTTCCAGGTAGCGAATCTTGAGCAACAACAAACATCTCTAAGATGCCGAACAGGTTGGAGGATATTAATCATGACCACTTATTTAAAAGACCAATGTAACGCATTCGGCTTGACGGCTGAGTGGACAGCGCTTAGGGTTTGTAGTCCTAAGGGCCCAGGTTCGATCCCCGGGGGGAGACGGAAACAAATGGAGCAGAATTCCACCCTGATGCCCACCTGTTCACCGAGCAGTAAATAGGAACTTGGGAGTTAGACAGCTGCTTCCTGGGGATGTGTGTGTGTGTGGGTGAAAATTAGAATTAAGAACTTGCCCGAAACACTATGCGTGCTAGTGGCTGTACAAGAATGTAACAACTCTTGTATATTAACAAAAAAAGGATAGTGGCTTGGAGCTCAACGAGCCACAGTGTTGGACAGGCAAGAGCAGGTACCTTTTGGTCCATAGGGGCTATAACCCCATATAATTGCCTATCCACCGAAGCCGTAAATGTCAAGACAGTACTTCACCTTATAATTTAGCACAAGAAAGTCCTCAGGAATAATGGGGTAACCTTTGATAAACCGCCGGCTTCCTGACCCCGTCGAGGCCACTAGAGATGGCTATGAGGTAAATATATATATATATATATATATAATATATATATATATATATATATATATATATATATATATATATATATATATATATATATGTCGTACCTAGTAGCCAGAACGGACTTCTCAGCCTACTATGCAAGGCCCGATTTGCCTAATAAGCCAAGTTTTCATGAATTAATTGTTTTTCGACTACCTAACCTACCTAACCTAACCTAGCTTTTTCGGTTACCTAACCTAACCTAACCCATAAAGATAGGTTAGGTTAGGTTAGGTAGGGTTGGTTAGGTTCGGTCATATATCTACGTTAATTTTAACTCCAATAAAAAAAAAATTGACCTCATACATAATGAACTGGGTAGCTTTATCATTTCATAAGAAAAAATTTGAGAAAATATATTAATTCAGGAAAACTTGGCTTATTAGGCAAATCGGGCCCTGAATTGTAGGCTGAGAAGTGCGTTCTGGCTACTAGGTACGACATATATATATATATATATATATATATATATATATATATATATATATATATATATATATATATATATATATATATATATATATATAATATATATAATATATATATTATATATATAATATATAGTACGACAGTGTCAGACCACGGAGGAAAATTTGAAATAGGAATTCCTTAAGTACTTTTCTTAAAGTACTTAAGGAAACAGGAGTACTTTTCCTGTGTCAATTCTTCCTACGTGGTCTGACACTGTCACATTTTTCATCACATGTTAACTTTCGTGATTTACACACATACATAATATTAGTATATTTTGGTAGCAGTCTTTCTTGTCAAGGCCCTGAACAACCCTGAGCGCTGTTCTTGTCAACAACAACAAATGTTGTTGAATATGACCGAAAAGGTAAGATTAATAATTCTAACACGAATCTTCTCAATATTTCTTAAGTTCTTCACTATCGAGGGTAACTGATAAATTAACTCTCCAAAAATTCATTCTTTATTCCTGGTCTGACGCCTGAACGCGTTTCGTAATGCTCACAGATTCTTGTCAGAAGACCTTAAACTTTGCGTCTAAGGTCTTCCACAGGGTTCCTCGTGATTCGTTGAAATTTAGTGTCGTTACTAAGGATGTCGCTAATTTTATTCATATATTCTTGTGTGTATATCACGAAAATAAAGACGTGATTAAGAATGTGACAATGTCAGACCACGGAGGAAAATGAAACAGGAATTTCCTTCTGAAGATGTATTTAATATACGAAAGTACTTAAGGAAATTCCTGTTTCATTTTCCTCCGTGGTCTGACATTGTCATATATTCTTGAGTAGGGATCAACACGTATGCTGCTGTCTTGTCCACTTTTCTTATTGTTACACCTCCCACATTTATTAGTTGTTGTGCTGCTTCTTTGAGTCGTGGGGTTAAGGTTGTTGAGTATGTTCTCTCTTTTTTCCCCGCTTCTGTTGGTAGTTGAGCCTGAAGTGTGTCAGTGGTGATGACTCTTTTGTTGTCTTGTAGTTTGTGGATGTCGTCCAGAAGCATTTCGATTTCAAGGCGCTTTTTTATGCTTTTTTTTTGGTTTTGATAAGACTTGACAATTTAGACCAAGATTCAAGAGGTCTCGTTGGTCTTGAGTAAGATCATAAGTTGTGAGGTTTATGTAGCCATGCGCAGGTGATGAGTCACAATAACGGGGCTAAAGTAAGTTGACCAGAGCACACACTAGAAGGTGAAGGGACGACGACGTTTCGCTCCGTCCTTGACCATTCTCAAGTTGATTGATCGACTTGAGAATGGTCCAGGACGGACCGAAACGTCGTCGTCCCTTCACCTTCTAGTGTGTGGTCTGGTCAACCTTATGTAGCCATCTTTTGGACGAGGGATCCTTAACTGTCCACGGTTTAGGGCTGTCAACTTTCCAAGGGTCATGGTTTCTACATGAGTTTTGTGTTCTTGCTTTAGATCGAGTAGTTCAGTGTTTATGGTTTGCTTGAGTTGGTTGGGGAGTGCCGGACCAACCGGGCTGTGGTGGGTATGTGGGCCTGCGGGCCGCTCCAAGCAACAGCCTGGTGGACCAAACTCTCACAAGTCAAGCCTGGCCTCGAGCCGGGCTTGGGGAGTAGAAGAACTCCCAGAACCCCATCAACCAGGTATCAACCAGGTACTGGGTCCACTTGTTTAACTGATGCTCAGCTTCCTCTGTAAGGGTTTGCAGGGCTTTCTTCTTCGCGTTGAGTTGATATCGTATGAGATCTTGCCAGTACCTATAGGTAAACTCTGCGATGCGGACTGCTGGGTCATGTGGGTTTATATTGGTGTATACTGGCAGATGATTTACATTGATACATGTTTCATTGAATATGTCTACATATTCTATATTGAATATATTCTTGTTTAGGGCTTCTCTCACTCTGACTAGTGCTCCTGTATCTTGGTTTAATTGGAAGAAGAGATCTCCAAACGTCATCTTCGTTTGAGGGGAAGAAAAATAAAAAAATAACTGTAGAATGTATTACACTTTGGAGCACGGGCTCACCATAGACCGTGCTACTTGGAACTTTTAGTTCCAGATGTAGTAGGATGTAGAGATGAGTATGGGGGGTGTAGAGATGAGTGTGGGGATGTAGAGGTGAGTATGGGGGTGTAGAGATGAGTATGGGGGGTGTAGAGATGAGTATGGGGGTGTAGAGATGAGTATGGGGGGTGTAGAGATGAGTATGGGGGGTGTAGAGATGAGTATGGGGGTGTAGAGATGAGTATGGGGGGTGTAGAGATGAGTATGGGGGGTGTAGAGATGAGTATGGGGGTGTAGAGATGAGTATGGGGGGTGTAGAGATGAGTATGGGGGTGTAGAGATGAGTATGGGGGTGTAGAGATGAGTATGGGGGTGTAGAGATGAGTATGGGGGTGTAGAGATGAGTATGGGGGTGTAGAGATGAGTATGGGTGTGTACAGATGAGTATGGGTGTGTAGAGATGAGTATGGGTGTGTAGAGATGAGTATGGGTGTGTAGAGATGAGTATGGGTGTGTAGAGATGAGTATGGGGGTGTAGAGATGAGTATGGGGGGGTGTAGAGATGAGTATGGGGGTGTAGAGATGAGTATGGGGGGTGTAGAGATGAGTATGGGGGGGTTGAGGTGAGTATGGGGGGTGTAGAGATGAGTATGGGGGTGTAGAGATGAGTATGGGGGGTGTTGAGATGAGTATGGGGGTGTTGAGATGAGTATGGGGGTGTAGAGATGAGTATGGGGGTGTAGAGATGAGTATGGGGGTGTTGAGATGAGTATGGGGGTGTAGAGATGAGTATGGGGGGTGTAGAGATGAGTATGGGGGTGTTGAGATGAGTATGGGGGTGTAGAGATGAGTATGGGGGTTGTAGAGATGAGTATGGGGGGGTGTAGAGATGAGTATGGGGGGTGTAGAGATGAGTATGGGGGGTGTAGAGATGAGTATGCGGGGTGTAGAGATGAGTATGGGGGGTGTAGAGATGAGTATGGAGGGTGTAGAGATGAGTATGGGGGGTGTAGAGATGAGTATGGGGGGTGTAGAGATGAGTATGGGGGGTGTAGAGATGAGTATGGGGGGTGTAGAGATGAGTATGGGGGGTGTAGAGATGAGTATGCGGGGTGTAGAGGTGAGTATGGGGGGTGTAGAGATGAGTATGGGGGGTGTAGAGATGAGTATGCGGGGTGTAGAGATGAGTATGGGGGGTGTAGAGATGAGTATGCGGGGTGTAGAGATGAGTATGGGGGGTGTAGAGATGAGTATGGGGGTGTAGAGATGAGTATGCGGGGTGTAGAGATGAGTATGGGGGGTGTAGAGATGAGTATGCGGGGTGTAGAGGTGAGTATGGGGGGTGTAGAGATGAGTATGGGGGTGTAGAGATGAGTATGGGGGGTGTAGAGATGAGTATGGGGGTGTAGAGGTGAGTATGGGGGATGTAGAGATGAGTATGGGGGTGTTGAGATGAGTATGGGGGGTGTAGAGATGAGTATGGGGGTGTTGAGATGAGTATGGGGGGTGTAGAGATGAGTATGGGGGTGTAGAGATGAGTATGGGGGTGTAGAGATGAGTATGGGGGGGTGTAGAGATGAGTATGGGGGTGTAGAGATGAGTATGGGGGTGTTGAGAGGAGTATGGGGGTGTTGAGATGAGTATGGGGGTGTAGAGATGAGTATGGGGGGTGTAGAGATGAGTATGGGGGTGTTGAGATGAGTATGGGGGTGTAGAGATGAGTATGAGGGTGTAGAGATGAGTATGGGGGTGTTGAGATGAGTATGGGGGTGTTGAGATGAGTATGGGGGTGTTGAGATGAGTATGGGGGTGTAGAGATGAGTATGGGGGTGTAGAGATGAGTATGGGGGGTGTTGAGATGAGTATGGGGGTGTTGAGATGAGTATGGGGGTGTAGAGATGAGTATGGGGGTGTAGAGATGAGTATGGGGGTGTTGAGATGAGTATGGGGGTGTAGAGATGAGTATGGGGGGTGTAGAGATGAGTATGGGGGTGTTGAGATGAGTATGGGGGCTGTAGAGATGAGTATGGGGGTGTAGAGATGAGTATGGGGGGTGTAGAGATGAGTATGGGGGTGTTGAGATGAGTATGGGGGTGTAGAGATGAGTATGGGGATTGTAGAGATGAGTATGGGGGGTGTAGAGATGAGTATGGGGGGTGTAGAGATGAGTATGGGGGTGTAGAGATGAGTATGGGGGTGTTGAGATGAGTATGGGGGTGTAGAGATGAGTATGGGGGGTGTAGAGATGAGTATGGGGGGTGTAGAGATGAGTATGGGGGGTGTAGAGATGAGTATGGGGGTGTTGAGATGAGTATGGGGGGTGTAGAGATGAGTATGGGGGTGTAGAGATGAGTATGGGGGTGTTGAGATGAGTATGGGGGTGTTGAGATGAGTATGGGGGTGTAGAGATGAGTATGGGGGTGTAGAGATGAGTATGGTGGTGTAGAGATGAGTATGGGGGTGTAGAGATGAGTATGGGGGTGTAGAGATGAGTATGGGGGTGTTGAGATGAGTATGGGGGGTGTAGAGATGAGTATGGGGGGTGTAGAGATGAGTATGGGGGTGTTGAGATGAGTATGGGGGTGTAGAGATGAGTATGGGGGGTGTAGAGATGAGTATGGGGGGTGTAGAGATGAGTATGGGGGTGTTGAGATGAGTATGGGGGTGTAGAGATGAGTATGGGGGTGTTGAGATGAGTATGGGGGGTGTAGAGATGAGTATGGGGGGTGTAGAGATGAGTATGGGGTGTTGAGATGAGTATGGGGGGTGTAGAGATGAGTATGGGGTGTTGAGATGAGTATGGGGGGTGTAGAGATGAGTATGGGGGGTGTAGAGATGAGTATGGGGGGTGTAGAATATAATACTCCTCAAAGGATGAGTGGATGGATGATGAAGGGAAGTATCAGGGGAAAAGCGCCAAGCCATTACGACTATATAGCACTGGGAAGGGATCAGGATAAGGATTTGGGATGGGACGGGGAGGAGAAAAGGAATAGTGGCCCAACCACTTACTGACGGTCGGGGATTGAACGCCGACCTGCATGAAGCGAGACCGTCGTTTTCTACCGTCCATCCCAAGTGGCTGGGCTGGAGGATAGAGGGACGGATTAAAGAGGGCGTTTCCGTGGGCGTGTCTGGGAGAGAGAGGGAGGGGGCGTGGACGATCTTGGGACGGGTGGACAGGCTGGTAGGCGTGGGGGAGGGGGGGGGATGGGGGGATAGGAAGGAGTGTGTGGACAACCTATCCTCCTGAAATAGTACATTTTTGCAACTATGTGATCGATCACATCCACATGGAGCCTCAGTAAGCTGTACTTTTTGTGTTCACATTTTCTTTTATAATCCTTGAAAAAAAAATGCTAAAATCCAAACTTAAATATTTCTAGGCCTACTATAAGTACTTATCTTGAGGTTATCTTGAGATGATTTCGGGGCTTTAGTTTACGGGAGTCGGTCGCCCGAGCGGACAGCATGCTGGACTTGTGATCCTGTGGTCCTGGGTTCGATCCCAGGCACGGGCGAGAAACAATGGGCAGAGTGTCTTTCACCCTATGCCCCTGTTACCTAGCAGTAAAATAGGTACCTGGATGTTAGTCAGCTGTCACGGGCTGCTTCCTGGGGGTGGAGGCCTGGTCGAGGACCGGGCCGCGGGGACACTAAAAAGCTCCGAAATCATCTCAAGATAACCTCAAGATAACCTCCCCGCGGCCCGGTCCTCGACCAGGCCTCCACCCCCGGGAAGCAGCCCGTGACAGCTGACTAACACCCAGGTACCTATTTTACTGCTAGGTAACAGGGGCATAGGGTGAAAGAAACTCTGCCCATTGTTTCTCGCCGGCACCTGGGATCGAACCCGAGACCACAGGATCACAAGTCCAGCGTGCTGTCCGCTCGGCCGACCGGCTCCCCTATGTACCTATATGTGCTATATTACATATCAGCGTGCATTAGGCCCAGAATGGCTGGATCAGGTTAGGTTCACACACAAGACAGGATAGGGCGCCACATGGACAGGATAGGGCGCCACATGGACAGGATAGGGCGCCACATGGACAGGATAGGGCGCCACATGGACAGGATAGGGCGCCACATGGACAGGATAGGGCGCCACATGGACAGGATAGGGTGCCACATGGACAGGATAGGGCGCCACATGGACAGGATAGGGCGCCACATGGACAGGATAGGGCGCCACATGGACAGGATAGGGTGCCACATGGACAGGATAGGGCGCCACATGGACAGGATAGGGCGCCACATGGACAGGATAGGGCGCCACATGGACAGGATAGAGCGCCACATGGACAGGATAGGGCGCCACATGGACAGGATAGGGCGCCACATGGACAGGATAGGGTGCCACATGGACAGGATAGGGCGCCACATGGACAGGATAGGGTGCCACATGGACAGGATAGGGCGCCACATGGACAGGATAGGGTGTCGCATGGACAGGATAGGGCGCCACATGGACAGGATAGGGCGCCACATGGACAGGATAGGGTGCCACATGGACAGGATAGGGCGCCACACGGACAGGATAGGGCGCCACATGGACAGGATAGGGTGCCACATGGACAGGATAGGGTGTCGCATGGACAGGATAGGGCGCCACATGGACAGGATAGGGCGCCACATGGACAGGATAGGGCGCCACATGGACAGGATAGGGCGTCACATGGACAGGATAGGGCGCCACATGGACAGGATAGGGTGCCACACGGACAGGATAGGGCGCCACATGGACAGGATAGGGCGCCACATGGACAGGATAGGGTGCCACACGGACAGGATAGAGCGCCACATGGACAGGATAGGGCGCCACATGGACAGGATAGGGTGCCACATGGACAGGATAGGGCGCCACATGGACAGGATAGGGCGCCACATGGACAGGATAGGGTGCCACACGGACAGGATAGAGCGCCACATGGACAGGATAGGGCGCGGGGCGTGAACATATTGAGGGGCGTGGGACGGTGGGCGGGCGTCACTATGGATCAAGGAGACACGGCTAGCGGCTCGAGGGTCGACCATGACATTTACCCGAGGACTGCCAGCCTCTCCTCGCTCCTACTATCCACCAATAACTACCCTAACTTACCATCCATCAGTCTCAGGAGACTATGGAGTTGCGCTCTGGTTGTCGGTCTGGAGTGGCCTCTCCAGGGCGCAAAGCCTGGGTAGGTTGACACGGGGGAGAAGCTGTTACCCATGCAGCAGAGAAGCTGTTACGTATGCAGCAGAGAAGGTGTTACCCATGCAGCAGAGAAGCTGTTACGTATGCAGCAGAGAAGCTGTTACGTATGCAGCAGAGAAGGTGTTACCCATGCAGCAGAGAAGCTGTTACCCATGCAGCAGAGAAGCTGTTACCCATGCAGCAGAGAAGCTGTTACCCATGCAGCAGAGAAGCTGTTACCCATGCAGCAGGTCCCCCCCCCCCCACTCTCTCCACGGCGCCGAAAGTCTCCAGTGGAAAGGCAAACGCCAATACGATTTGTTCAGTATTAGTGCAAGCGCCAATACAACCTGACAGTTTCTGCGCCGTCGCAGAAACTGTCAGATCGAGGTTGAAGGTAACATCGAACAGCCCCTATGGGGCTCCAGCTGCGGAGGTTTATATATATATAT
>NC_091153.1:40951162-40998662 GCF_040958095.1 Procambarus clarkii
TCGTATCCTGGCCGGGGAGGATTGACTGGGCGCCAAACCTTAACTGTAGCCTCTGTTCACTCAGCAGTAAAATAGGTACCTTACCTTGAGGTGCTTCCGGGGCTTAGTGTCTCCGCGGCCCGGTCGTCGACCAGGCCTCCTGGTTGGTGGACTGATCAACCAGGCTGTTAGACGCGGCTGCTCGCAGCCTGACGTATGAGTCACAGCCTGGTTGATCATACCTGGTTGATCTACCTGATGATACCTGGTTGATCTACCTGATGATACCTGGTTGATCTACCTGATGATACCTGGTTGATCTACCTGATGATACCTGGTTGATCATACCTGGTTGATCTACCTGATGATACCTGGTTGATCTACCTGATGATACCTGGTTGATCTACCTGATGATACCTGGTTGATCTACCTGGTTGTTAAACAATTTGGCGGGTCGTATTCCAGGGAACACATTAGGATTAAGGACCTGGCCGCAACGCTACGCTTATTAGTGGCTCTACAAGAATGTAACAACTCTTGTATATATAAATAAAAATATAAAACCAACTTCAATCTGTAAGAGCATACTCCGTAGACTTCCGCGCGTCTAGCGTTCTGGTGAAGGAACTGTGTGATAACTCCGCGAAGCAGTTCTGGCTCTCCATCACGAGTGATGAAGCAGAACTCCTTCTCCAACACACAGACACACACACAGTTGAGAGGCTGGACCAAAGAGCCAAAGTTCAACCCCCGCAAGCACAAATAAATGAGTACACACACACACACACATACACACACACACATACACACACACACACATACACACACACACACATACACACACACACACACACACACACACACACACACACACACACACACACACACACACGATCTCAGAAGACAATGAGTCAGTGTGAGGGGTGAGGTCTCAGATTGGCGAGACGTCACCAGTGGAGTCCCGCAGGGGTCAGTCCTTGGACCTATACTGTTTCTGATACTGTATATGTAAATAATCTTCCAGAGGGTATAGAATCATTCCTCTCATTGTTTGCTGATGATGCAAAAATTATGAGGAGGATTAAAACAGAGGATGATAGTAGGAGGCTACAAGATGACCTAGACAGACTGAGTGAATGGTCCAATAAATGGCTGCTAAAGTTCAACCCGAGTAAATGCAATGTAATGAAACTAGACAGTGGAAATAGGAGGCCAGACACAGGATACAGAATATGAGATGAAGTACTTAATGAAACGGACAGAGAGAAAGATCTAGGAGTTGATATCACCAAACCTGTCTCCTGAAGCCCACATAAAAAGAATAACGTCTGCGGCATATGCGAGGCTGGCTAACATCAGAACAGCGTTCAGGAACCTGTGTAAGGAATCATTCGGAATCTTGTACACCACATATGTAAGACCAATCCTGGAGTATGCGGCCCCAGCATGAAGCCCGTACCTTGTCAAGCACAAGACGAAGCTGGAAAAAGTCCAGGGGTATGCTACTAGACTAGTTCCAGAACTAAGAGGCATGAGTTACGAGGAAAGGCTGCGGGAAATGCACCTCACGACACTGGAAGACAGACGAGTAAGGGGAGACATGATCACTACCTAACAAATTCTCAGAGGAATTGACAGGGTAGATATGGATAAACTGTTTAACACGGGTGGTACACGAACAAGGGGACACAGGTGGAAACTGAGTACCCACATGAGCCACAGAGACGTCAGAAAGAACTTTTTCAGTGTCAGAGTAGTTAACGGATGGAATGCATTAGGAAGTGATGTGGTGGAGGCTGACTCCATACACAGTTTCAAGAGTAGATATGATAGAGCCCAGTAGGCTCAGGAACCTGTACACCAGTTGATTGACAGTTGAGAGGCGGGACCAAAGAGCCAAAGTTCAACCCCCGCAAGCACAACTAGGTGAGTACTGGGCCACGCCCTTGGTGCCTCCCAGTAGGAAAGACTGGTAGAAAACTCTAAGATAATATTATGACGCCATATATGGCAACACCAGCCTGTCTCGTCGTTGTTGTTGTTGTTTAAGATTCGCTACCTGGATCAAAAAAGTTCAAAGTAGTACGGACTATGGTGAGCCCGTAGGCAGTCTTCTTGTTAATCTCGCGTAATGGTTGTCATGTACTGAGTTACAAAAAACTCTGCAGCAAAAATATGTAAATTCTTGATGACAACAAAGAAACTCGCAAGTTACTTGCTAAGATGTATAATATTATTAAATATATAAATAATTGTAATGAATAACAAATAGTAATAATCAATAATTTAATAAATAATTACAAAAAGTAGTGACAAGCATTAACCTGGAAGCTCTTGCTAATACGGTCACCTAGGTTGACTTGTTCGCAAGCTTGACAGGTCGACCCAGTCATGTAGGAAGCTTGACAGGTCGACCCAGTCATGTAGGAAGCTTGACAGGTCGACCCAGTCATGTAGGAAGCTTGACAGGTCGACCCAGTCATGTAGGAAGCTTGACAGGTCGACCCAGTCATGTAGGAAGCTTGACAGGTCGACCCAGTCATGTAGGAAGCGTGACAGGTCGACCCAGTCATGTAGGAAGCTTGACAGGTCGACCCAGTCATGTAGGAAGCTTGACAGGTCGACCCAGTCATGTAGGAAGCTTGACAGGTCGACCCAGTCATGTAGGAAGCTTGACAGGTCGACCCAGTCATGTAGGAAGCTTGACAGGTCGACCCAGTCATGTAGGAAGCTTGACAGGTCGACCCAGTCATGTAGGAAGCTTGACAGGTCGACCCAGTCATGTAGGAAGCTTGACAGGTCGACCTAGTCATGTAGGAAGCGTGACAGGTCGACCCAGTCATGTAGGAAGCTTGACAGGTCGACCCAGTCATGTAGGAAGCTTGACAGGTCGACCCAGTCATGTAGGAAGCTTGACAGGTTGACCCAGTCATGTAGGAATCTTGACAGGTCGACCCAGTCATGTAGGAAGCTTGACAGATTGACCCAGTCATGTAGGAAGCTTGACAGGTCGACCCAGTCATGTAGGAAGCTTGACAGGTCGACCCAGTCATGTAGGAAGCTTGACAGGTCGACCCAGTCATTTAGGAAGCTTGACAGGCCGACCCAGTCATGTAGGAAGCTTGACAGGTCGACCCAGTCATTTAGGAAGCTTGACAGGTTGACCCAGTCATGTAGGAAGCTTGACAGGTCGACCCAGTCATGTAGGAAACTTGACAGGTCGACCCAGTCATGTAGGAAGCTTGGCAGGTCGACCCAGTCATGTAGGAAGCTTGACAAGTCGATCATAGTCATGTAGGAAGCTTGACAGGTTGACCCTGTCATGTTCCTAGTCACTGGATGGCTAGGTTAGGCCGGGTTAGGTTAAGATAGATACGGTTAGGTTGAGTTAGGATAGATTATGTTAAGTTAGATTAGGATGGTTTAAGGTTGGGTTAGGATGTTTAAGGTTGGGTTAGGGTGGTTTAAGGTTGGGTTAGGAGGTTTAAGGTTGGGTTAGGATGTTTAAGGTTGGGTTAGGATGTTTAAGGTTGGGTTAGGGTGGTTTAAGGTTGGGTTAGGATGTTTAAGGTTGGGTTAGGATGTTTAAGGTTGGGTTAGGATGTTTAAGGTTGGGTTAGGATGTTTAAGGTTGGGTTAGGGTGGTTTAAGGTTGGGTTAGGATGTTTAAGGTTGGGTTAGGGTGGTTTAAGGTTGGGTTAGGGTGGTTTAAGGTTAGGTTAGGATGGTTGTGTGTTTTGGAGGTATTTAGTGAACTGGGCCGCACAAACGGTTCCGTTACGGGGCTATTCATGCCCGTGCCACCTTTTGGGTGGCTTCTTGAGATGATTTCGGTGCTTAGCGTCCCCGCGGCCCGGTCCTCGACCAGGCCTCCTTTTTGTTACACATCCCCAGGAAGCAGCCCGTCACAGCTGTCTAACTCCCAGGTACCTAGTTACTGCTAGGTGAACAGGTGCATCAGGGTGATAGAAATTCTGCCCATTTGTTTTTCTGCCATCACTGGGGATCGGATCCTAGGATCACGAGTCCAGAGCTGTTCACTCAGCTATCAGGCCCCCCTGTGTGTGTACTCATTGTGAGTGTGTGTGTGTGTGTGTGTGTGTGTGTGCGTGTGTGTGTGTGTGTGTGTGTGTGTGTGTGTGTGTGTGTGTGTGTGTGTGTGTGTGTGTGTGTGTGCGCGCGTGCGTGTGCGTGCGCCTGACATATTCCAGTAGCCCCCAGAAGGTCAACAACTGACTCTCACAGCGTGCAAGAAAACCCGCCCCTCCCCCCCTCCCCCCCATTCCCCATGGCTTGAACTTGCTTCTAATACTCCTTATTACCGTGTTCCCTAGCAGCACCCGGGCGCTACTAGGGTGCCTGGGGCCGCCTAGACACGTGAGAAACACGAGGTTTACTCATCATCCACAGAACTGTGTTTCGGGGCCAATGGTTTCATTAGGTTGTGATTCTGTGGGTTGTTATGGTGTTTACCGCGTAACTCAGACACAAAGGATATCCTTGACCCCCTGCACTTGACCCCTGGTGCCTGCTGCCCCTCGAGACAGGGCCACAGGGGGCCACAGGGGGCCACAGGGGGCCACAGGGGGCCACAGGGGGCCACAGAGGGAGACATGAAGGGTGAGGCAGTGACCAGTCTGGCAGGTAAGATAGGGGACAGCTTCATATTTTCAGTATTCAAACTCTACACAGGAGGATAAATTCCCATTTTTGCTTTACAATAAAACTCTCACTCTCCCACGCCCACACACACACACACACACACACACACACACACACAGGAGGCCGAAGAGAGATTTATACCAACGGTAAAGGGAAAAAATAAGAAGGAATATAATAACCCATGGTTTAATAGACAGTGTCAGGAAGCAAAAATGGCCAGCAGGCGGGAGTGGAGGAAGTACAGAAGACAAAGAACAGAGGACAACAGAAGCAGATACAACAGAGCTAGGAACGATTACATTAACATAAGACGAACATCGGAAAGGGACTATGAGAACGATATTGCAATCAAAGCGAAAAAACAACCTAAGTTACTACACAGTCATATAAGAAGAAAAATGTCGGTGAACGACCAAGTGACAAGACTAAGGAAGACAGAGGGGGCATATACTGAAAGTGACAAGGAAATCTGCGAGGCACTGAATGCCAGTTTCCATGGAGTGTTCACTACCGAGCCTGAGCAGCTCCCATTGTTGGAAGGGGTTACCCTAGAGGAAAGACTATCAGATATAGAGGTGACAGCAGAGGAGGTAATGAAACAGTTGACAACTCTAGATGCAACTAAAGCAGTTGGACCAGACAAAGTATCACCGTGGATACTAAAAGAAGCAGCACAGGCCCTCAGCGTGCCTCTGGCAATGATCTTTAATAAGTCACTTATGTCAGGAGAATTGCCCAGTTGCTGGAAGAAGGCAAATGTCGTGCCGATCTTCAAGAAAGGAGATAGGGAGGAGGCACTTAACTACAGACCTGTATCACTGACAAGCATCCCCTGTAAAATACTGGAAAGAATAATTAGGCTACGACTGGTTGCACACCTGGAGAACATTAGGTTTGTGAACAAACATCAACATGGGTTCTGGACAGGGAAATCGTGCCTAACAAACCTTCTGGAATTCTATGATAAAATAACGAGGATAAGACAGGACAGAGATGGTTGGGCAGACTGCATATTTCTGGACTGCCAAAAAGCCTTTGATACAGTACCGCACATGAGACTGCTGTTCAAGCTCGAGAGGCAGGCGGGGGTGGGGGGAAAGGTCCTAGAATGGATAAGGAACTACCTAACAGGAAGGAGCCAAAGAGTTACGGTAAGGGGCGAGAAGTCGGACTGGCGAACAGTAACAAGTGGAGTACCACAAGGATCGGTGCTGGGACCAATTCTATTTCTTGTATATGTTAACGACATGTTTACAGGCGTAGAGTCCTACATGTCGATGTTTGCGGATGATGCAAAGTTGATGAGAAGAGTTGTGACAGATGAGGATTGCAGGATCCTCCAAGAGGACCTGAACAGATTGCAGAGATGGTCAGAGAAATGGCTACTAGAATTCAACACGAGCAAATGTAAAGTTATGGAAATGGGACTAGGAGATAGGAGACCAAAGGGACAGTACACAATGAAGGGGAACAGCCTACCTGTAACGACGCGTGAAAGAGACCTGGGGGTGGACGTAACACCTAATCTATCTCCTGAGGCACATATTAATAGGATAACGACAGCAGCGTACTCTACACTGGCAAAAGTTAGAACATCATTCAGAAACCTAAGTAAGGAGGCATTTAGGGCGCTTTACACTGCCTACGTAAGGCCAGTCTTAGAGTATGCCGCCTCATCATGGAGTCCCCATCTGAAGAAGCATATAATGAAACTGGAAAAGGTTCAGAGGTTTGCAACGAGACTCGTCCCAGATCTACGAGGGATGGGGTATGAAGAGCGCCTGAGGGAACTGTGCCTTACGACACTAGAAAGAAGAAGGGAGAGGGGGGACATGATAGGAACGTATAAGATACTCAGAGGAATTGACAGAGTGGACATAGACGAAATGTTCACACGGAATAGTAACAGAACGAGAGGACATGGATGGAAGCTTGAAACTCAGATGAGTCACAGAGATGTAAGGAAGTTTTCTTTTAGCGTGAGAGTAGTGGGGAAATGGAATGCACTTCAGGAACAGGTTGTGGAAGCAAATACTATTCATAATTTTAAAACCAGGTATGATAGGGAAATGGGACAGGAGTCATTGCTGTAAACAACCGATGCTCGAAAGGCGGGATCCAAGAGTCAATGCTCGATCCTGCAAGCACATATAGGTGAGTACATATAGGTGAGTACACACACACACACACACACACACACACACACACACACACACACACACACACACACACACACACACAACCTATATATGGTTTCCATTTCTGAGGACACAACCAATCCTGTTATACTTATCGAGGTCCCAGTAGGCTCCAGTAGGACTATTGACCTTTCTAAGGCTGCTTCCCACAACAGCTGACTTGCTCCCAGCTAGGTACCTAAAACGTGCCCAAACGTCTCGACATCCGCAGGACTGGAAAACACATAGGACCTATAACCCACTGAGCTTTTGTACATGTTGCCAAAACGCTTCTCAAGGCTGAGGTGGACACTAGGCCTATTGGTGAAGTCATTGTTAGGCTTAGCGATGTCCCTGTAGCCAAGGGTGAGGCTGTTTACATGGTCACCCATCCAATGATAGCCAAAGTCAATGTAGCTTAACCTGACTGAGTAATTCTGGGCGACTCCTCACGGGTTCGAACCTGCGTCCGAAATGATCCCAGAACTGCCTTAATCCTCATTTAATAATGCCATCCAAATAGCCGTCCCCGCAAAACAACTTCGTACAGCACTGGACCAGACATTAAGGGTGAGAGTGGCGATAGTGATCATAACTTGAGCTTCAAAGTTCTGTACACAAATACACACAAATCACAATAACGCGGTTTGTATCAAATGAACAAATCCACAAGGGCCGCCGTGATGAGGGTTCGAATCTACGCGTGGGATGTTCTCACATGCGCCTTCAGTCAACTGTGCCTTAGTTATACTCACAATTAAGTATATTGTGGATTTGCTTGCTGTACACAAACATAGATTGGGATGTGACCTTTCCCCAAGCAAGCAAACTTGGGGAAATGTCACAGAAAGAAAACTGATGTAACAGTAATCACAGAAACAAAATTGTCAGGCATTATAATAATGTTTCCGCAGGACCATTATGTAGCAAGAGAAAAGAGGGAGGGAAGAGTGGTCCTAATGATAAAAAGGAAGGAAGGAAACTATCGGGGGAAAGCGCCGAGCCATTACGACTATATAGCGCTTAGAACGGGGTCAGGATAAGGATTTAGGATGGGACGGCAGGGAAGTAATGGTGCTCAACCACTTATGGACGGTCGGGGATTGAACACCGACCTGCATGTAGTGAGACCGTCGCTCTACCGTCCACCCCAAGTGGCTGGTAGTGGAAGTAGAAATAACCTACACAAGCGAGGGACCAGAACACAGACGGTTAACATATCGCAAGCCAACTATGATATGATAAAATTCATAATAGAAATACTATAGGAAACAGAACTAGGAGAAAAGACTGCACAAGAAGGGGGCCTCGTAGCCTGGTGGATAGTGAGCAGGACTCGTAATTCTGTGGCGCGGGTTCGATTCCCGCACGAGGCAGAAACAAATGGGCAAAGTTTCTTTCACCCTGAATGCCCCTGTTACCTAGCAGTAAATAGGTACCTGGGAGTTAAGTCAGCTGCTTCCTGGGGGTGGAGGCCTGGTCGAGGACCGGGCCGCGGGGACACTAAAGCCCCGAAATCATCTCAAGATAACCTCAAGAAGACAAGATTGATTTCCAGGGAAGTGTGAGGCGGCCGTAGACAAGTTTATCCCGCTGAATAAAGGACAAAAAATGCAAATGAGGAATTTGTGGTTCAGTCATGTTTTAAGTTCAGGTCTGATAAAGACCTATTGTGCCCTCTGTAATGCTTTTTGCGCTACCGCTCACAGGATGGGTATGGGGTCCACTACCACCCACAGGATGGGTATGGGGTCCACTACCACCCACAGGATGGGTATGGGGTCCACTACATATCCACAGGATGGATATGGGGGCCACTACCACCCACAGGATGGGCATGGGGTCCACTACCACTCACAGGATGGGTATGGGGTCCACTACCACCCACAGGATGGGTATGGGGTCCACTACCACCCACAGGATGGGTATGGGGTCCACTACCACCCACAGGATGGATATGGGGTCCACTACCACCCACAGGATGGGTATGGGGTCCACTACCACCCACAGGATGGGTATGGGGTCCACTACCACCCACAGGATGGATATGGGGTCCACTACCACCCACAGGATGGGTATGGGGTCCACTACCACCCACAGGATGGGCATGGGGTCCACTACCACCCACAGGATGGGTATGGGGTCCACTACCACCCACAGGATGGGTATGGGGTCCACTACCACCCACAGGATGGGTATGGGGTCCACTACCACCCACAGGATGGGTATGGGGTCCACTACCACCCACAGGATGGGAATGGGGTCCACTACCACCCACAGGATGGGTATGGGGTCCACTACCACCCACAGGATGGGAATGGGGTCCACTACCACCCACAGGATGGGTATGGGGTCCACTACCACCCACAGGATGGGTATGGGGTCCACTACCACCCACAGGATGGGTATGGGGGCCACTACCACCCACAGGATGGGCATGGGGTCCACTACCACTCACAGGATGGGTATGGGGTCCACTACCACTCACAGGATGGGTATGGGGTCCACTATCACCCACAGGATGGGTATGGGGCCACTACCACTCACAGGATGGGTATGGGGTCCACTACCACCCACAGGAGGGGTATGGGGTCCACTACCACCCACAAGATGAGTATGGGGGTCCACCACAACCCACAGGATGGGTATGGGGTCCACTACCACTCACAGCATGGAATGGGGTCCACTACCACCCACAGGATGGGTAATGGGGTCCACCACCACCCACAGGATGGATATGGGGTCCACTACCACCCACAGGATGGGTATGGGGTCCACTATCACCCACTGGATGGGTATGGGGTCCACTACCGTCCACAGGATGGGTATGGGGTCCACTACCACCCACAGGATGGGTATGTGGGTCCACTACCACCCACACGATGGGTATGGGGTCCACTACCACTCACAGGATGGGTATGGGGTCCACTACCACTCACAGGATGGGTATGGGGTCCACTACCACCCACAGGATGGGTATGGGGTCCCACTACTACTCAGGATCGGTATGGGGTCCACCACCACCCACAGGATGGGTATGGGGTCCACTACCACTCATAGGATGGGTATGGGGTCCACTACCACTCACAGGATGGATATGGGGTCCACTACCACCCACAGGATGGGTATGGGGGTCCATCACCATCCACAGGATGGGTATGGGGTCCACTACCACCCACAGGATGGGTATGGGGTCCACTACCACCCACAGGATGGGTATGGGGTCCACTACCACCCACAGGATGGGTATGTGGGTCCACTACCACCCACAGGATGGGTATGGGGTCCACTACCACTCATAGGATGGGTATGGGGTCCACTACCACTCACAGGATGGATATGGGGTCCACTACCACCCACAGGATGGGTATGGGGGTCCATCACCATCCACAGGATGGGTATGGGGTCCACTTCCACCCACAGGATGGGTATGGGGTCCACTACCACTCACAGGATGGGTATGGGGCCACTACCACTCACTGGAGGGGTATGGGGTCCACTACCACCCACAGGATGGGTATGGAGTCCACTACCACCCACAGGATGGGTATGGGGTCCACTACCACTCACAGGATGGGTATGGGGCCACTACCACTCACTGGAGGGGTATGGGGTCCATTACCACTCACAGGATGGGTATGTGGGTCCACTACCACCCACAGGATGGGTATGGGGCCACTACCACTCACTGGAGGGGTATGGGGTCCACTACCACCCACAGGATGGGTATGTGGGTCAAACATACAAGGCTTGAAACCAAAATCAAGAAATAAAGTTAAGTTCATAAATGGCCTCCTAATAGAATCGAACTCAATATTTGGTGCATTTACAGAAACCCACACAAAAGACCACATGGATAGTGAAATCTGGATTCCGAATTATAGTCTATATAGATGTGACAGAAATTAAGTCAAGTGGAGGAGTAGGTCTGTATATTAAAGAGGAGCTGGCATGCACAGAGCTCCTGAACTCGTCCAATGAGGTGGTAGAGGTACTTGGAATCAAGGTAGATAATATGAATCTACTTATTATTTTAATATACAAACCGCCAGATGCAACAGTTGAGGAATTCACTGAACAGATCCACAAAATAGAGAATATCCTTGATAACCTAGCAAACCCAGTACCAGACATCTTCCTTGGAGACTTCAATCTACCCATTTTAAAATGGGAATAGTAAACAATAACATTATATCAGGAAGTCAAACTGGAAATAACCAACCACAAGTCAGAGAACTACTGAGATTCTGTGACAAATTCTCGCTCAGTCAGCAGATTACAGAACCAACTAGGAACGAAAACGCGCTGGACCTGATATTCACGAACAATGATGAGGTAATCAGAGACATTACTGTCTCAGACACTACGTACTCGGACCACAAGCTCAGTGAAGTGCAAACTAACATTAATAACGGTAGTAGGCCCAAGAGAAACAACAAGCGAGAAGGGTTATTCAATAAATTCAATTTTAATAATAAGAGGATAGACTGGGAGAAAATAAACAGGGAACTTACAAACTTTCAATGGGAAAATGTTCTAAGAAATAAAAATCCTACACAAGGAATAGAAAAACTGACTTCTGAAGCATATGAAGTCTGTCTGAAACATGTTCCTTTGAGGAAAGCCAGAAAGAGATCAAATGTAGAAAGAGAACGCAGACGACATTACAAAAGGAGGAAGAAATTAACGGAAATGCTTAAGCAGACACGACTCTCCATACAGAGAAGAAATAATTTAAACAGGTAGATTGCAGAAATCGAACAGAGACTGAAGCATTCCTATCAGACTGAAGAAACGCAACTTGAACAGAAAGCAATTCAAGAAATAAAGAAAAACACAAAATATTTCTTCACATATGCTAAATCAAAAGCGAAAACCACTGCCAGTATTGGACCTATTCGTACTAGTGAAGGTTCATACACTGAGGATGACAAAGAAATTAGTGAAATCCTAAAAAAGTAGTATGAGGACATGTTTAGCACTCCGATACTCAGCATGAAAGTGGAAGACTCAGACAATTTCTTTATGAATGATACTCAAACACCTGTAAATATAACTGATATCAACACGAGCGTGGCAGATTTTGAAAGAGAAATTGACAATATGCCCATGCACTCAGCCCCGGGTCCAGACTCATGGAATTCAATATTTATAAAGAAATGCAAAGTGCCAGTAGCACAGGCACTCAGTATAGTGTGGAGGAAGAGCTTGGACACAGGGGAGATACCAGATGCGCTTAAAGCAGCAGACATAGCCCCTCTACACAAGGGTGGTAGCAAAGCATTGGCAAAGAATTATAGACCAGTTGCATTAACGTCCCACATAATAAAAGTATTTGAAAGAGTGATCCGGAGTCAGGTCACTAGATTCATGGAGACCAATGACCTCCACAATCCAGGCCAACATGGATTTAGAGCATGAAGATCATGCCTCTGACAGCTACTTGACCACTATGACAAAATCACTGAGGCATTAGAGGAAAAACATAATGCAGATGTCGTATACACAGATTTTGCAAAGGCATTCGACAAATGTGACCATGGAGTGATTGCACACAAAATGAGGTCAATGGGTATAACTGGTAAAGTAGGACGCTGGATACTCAATTTCCTGTCGAACAGAACACAAAGAGTAACAGTCAATCAAGTAAAATCGAGTCCGAGCGCAGTTAAAAGCTCTGTACCTCAAGGTACAGTCCTTGCACCACTGCTGTTCCTTATTCTCATATCAGATATAGACAAACACACAAGTCACAGCTTCGTGTCGTCCTTTGCAGATGATACAAAAATCAGCATGAAAATTACCTCTGCTGAAGACATTGATAAACTACAAACAGATATTAATAAAATTTCGATTGGGCAGCAAAAAATAACATGATGTTTAATGGTGATAAATTCCAGGTACAGATACGGCAAAAATGAGGATCTTAAACATAATTCAGGGTACAAAACACAATCGAATCTGCCCATAGTAGGAAAACAGCATGTCAAGGATTTGGGAATAATGATGTCTGACGACCTAACGTTTAGGGAGCATAACCAAGCAAATATTGCGTCAGCCAGAAAAATGATCGGATGGATTACGAGAACTTTCAAATCCAGGGATCCAATCACAATGGTTGTACTCTTCAAGTCACTTGTGTTGTCCCGTCTTGAGTACTGCTCAGTACTCACTTCCCCCTTCACAGCAGGAGAGATTGCTGAAATTGAGGGAATACAGAGAACACATACGGCACGCATAGACGAGATAAAGCACCTAAATTATTGGGAGCGACTCAAAGCTCTCCAAATTCACTCACTAGAAAGGAGACGAGAGAGATACCAAATAATATACACATGGAACATACTGGAGGGTCAGGTCCCAAATCTACACAGTAAAATAACAACGTACTGGAGTGAACGACATGGAAGAAAATGCAGAATAGAACCAGTGAAGAGCAGAGGTGCCATAGACGCAATCAGAGAACACTGTATAAACATCAGAGGTCCACGGTTGTTCAACGTCCTCCCAGCAAGCATAAGAAATATTACAAGAACAACCATGGACATCTTCAAGAGGAAACTAGATTGTTTTCTCCAAGGAGTGCCGGACCAACCGGGCTGTGGTGGGTATGTGGGCCTGCGGGCCGCTCCAAGCAACAGCCTGGTGGACCAAGCTCTCACAAGTCAAGCCTGGCCTCGGGCCGCTCCAAGCAACAGCCTGGTGGACCAAGCTCTCACAAGTCAAGCCTGGCCTCGGGCCGCTCCAAGCAACAGCCTGGTGGACCAAACTCTCACAAGTCAAGCCTGGCCTCGGGCCGCTCCAAGCAACAGCCTGGTGGACCAAACTCTCACAAGTCAAGCCTGGCCTCGGGCTGCTCCAAGCAACAGCCTGGTGGACCAAACTCTCACAAGTCAAGCCTGGCCTCGGGCCGCTCCAAGCAACAGCCTGGTGGACCAAACTCTCACAAGTCAAGTCTGGCCTCGGGCCGCTCCAAGCAACAGCCTGGTGGACCAAACTCTCACAAGTCAAGCCTGGCCTCGGGCCGCTCCAAGCAACAGCCTGGTGGACCAAACTCTCACAAGTCAAGTCTGGCCTCGGGCCGCTCCAAGCAACAGCCTGGTGGACCAAACTCTCACAAGTCAAGCCTGGCCTCGGGCCGCTCCAAGCAACAGCCTGGTGGACCAAACTCTCACAAGTCAAGCCTGGCCTCGGGCCGCTCCAAGCAACAGCCTGGTGGACCAAACTCTCACAAGTCAAGCCTGGCCTCGGGCCGCTCCAAGCAACAGCCTGGTGGACCAAACTCTCACAAGTCAAGCCTGGCCTCGGGCCGCTCCAAGCAACAGCCTGGTGGACCAAACTCTCACAAGTCAAGTCTGGCCTCGGGCCGCTCCAAGCAACAGCCTGGTGGACCAAACTCTCACAAGTCAAGTCTGGCCTCGGGCCGCTCCAAGCAACAGCCTGGTGGACCAAACTCTCACAAGTCAAGTCTGGCCTCGGGCCGCTCCAAGCAACAGCCTGGTGGACCAAACTCTCACAAGTCAAGCCTGGCCTCGGGCCGCTCCAAGCAACAGCCTGGTGGACCAAACTCTCACAAGTCAAGCCTGGCCTCGGGCCGCTCCAAGCAACAGCCTGGTGGACCAAACTCTCACAAGTCAAGTCTGGCCTCGGGCCGCTCCAAGCAACAGCCTGGTGGACCAAACTCTCACAAGTCAAGCCTGGCCTCGGGCCGGGCTTGGGGAGTAGAAGAACTCCCAGAACCCCATCAACCAGGTACTACCACCCACAGGATGAATATGGGGTTCACTACCACTCACAGCAGGGTATGGGGTCCACCACCACCCACAGCAGGGCATGGGGTCCACCACCACCCACAGCAGGGCATGGGGTCCTCCACCACTCACAGCAGGGGTATGGGGTCCACCACCACTCACAGCAGGGGTATGGGGTCCACCACCACCCACAGCTGGGCATGGGGTCCTCCACCACTCACAGCAGGGTATGGGGTCCACCACCACCCACAGCAGGGTATGGGGTCCTCCACCACCCACAGCAGGGTATGGGGGTCCACCACCACTCACAGCAGGGTATGGGGTCCACCACGACTCACAGCAGGGTATGGGGGTCCTCCACCACCCACAGCAGGGCATGGGGTCCACCACCACCCACAGCAGGGGTATGGGGTCCACCACCACTCACAGCAGGGTATGGGGTCCACCCAAACAAACAAACACAAACCCCACCAACGCCCCAACAAAGAACGTGACCCCGGAGGTCTCCTGAGCGAACGAGCGCCAATGGAAAGACGAAGCAACTGGAATCAAATCGAGCGAGGCATTGCGAAACCGGTCGCACAGAAGGTCAGGTGTAGGAAAGGGAAAGTGGGCACGACCAGAGGGTGGGAGAGGAAGGTTAGGGGATGGGCGGGAAGGGGTAGAGGGATGGGAGGGGGATGGGATAGGGGGATGGGCGGGCACGGAAGGGAGGAGTTGGAGGGACCGCGCCGACGCCAAGAGATTTTGGCGGGAATTTCTCTCTTATGTAATTATAGGCTTGGCTATTTTTACTCCTTGTTTGATCGTTTCCTTGTTGTTCTTGTTGAATGGTTGTCCGGGTGGTTGTTAATGAGGTGGTTAGGTAGTTGGTGGTGGTTACAGCACTTGAGTGTTTGTAAGATGCTGGTACTTGAGCGCTATGAAGATAATAATCTGTTTTACTTAGCTTCCTAGGGGCCTGACAGCTGAGTGGACAGAGCTCGGTATTCGTAGTCCTAAGGTTCCGAGTTCGATTCCCGGTGGAGGCGGAAACAAATGGGTAGAGTTTCTTTCGCCATGATGCACCTGTTCACCTAGCAGTAAATAGGTACCTGGGAGTTAGACAGCTGCTACGGGCTGCTTCCTGGGGATGTGTAACAAAAAGGAGGCCTGGTCGAGGACCGGGCCGCGGGGACGCTAAGCCCCGAAATCATCTCAAGATAACCTCAAGAAGATAACCTACTAGCTAGGCCTTATTATAATAATAATAATTCACTGTGTTAGGTGACAGGAAGACAGGGTGTATTCATACCCGTTAGGCTTATATCGGGTTTATACCACTGAGAGGTAAGTTAGTTGGTTAAATTAGTGAAGGTTAATGATGTAATAGATTAGGTTAGCTAATGTAGGTTAGATTAGCGTTTAAAAGCACTACAATCACCTTCTGTGGTTGATTGTTCAATAAATCCCTGAACTCTATGTTTAACACATCTCTCACCCTGTCCATGGAGGACAGAAGAAAATGTATATATGTTGGTTAGTATTGGAAATGTCCGGCCACGTCTGTGGTAGAAAACAGTAAACGGAAAAAAAATCGTTTGGAGGTTGGGTACAGACAATGCGGGGGGGGGGGGGGAGATGAAAGGTAAGATGCATGTCTCAATTATCTAGACATACACCAGATAAATTAGGTGATTAGACGTCAATGGTCGTAGGGGCTTGACGTCATCGTTGGCTTCTTCGTGTTCCGGTCTTGTATTCATCTAGTTGTGCCTTGCGGGGGTTGAGCTCTGGCTCTTTGGTCCCGCCTCTCAACCGTCAATCAACAGATGTACAGGTTCCTGAGCCTACTGGGCTCTATCATATCTACACTTGAAACTGTGTATGGAGTCAGCCTCCACCATTACACACAGAGATCACACTAACGTTATGCATCAAATGAACAAATCCACAAGGGCCGTGACGAGGATTCGAATCTGGGATGCTCCCGGACGCAGGTTCGAATCCTCGTCACGGCCCTTGTGAATTTGTTCAGCCTCCACCACATCACTGCCTAATGCATTCCACCTGTTAACTACTCCGACACTGAAAAAGCTTTTTACTCTCACTCCCTCACTCTTCTCACTCACAAAAGCTCTCACTCTCATGGTGGGTAGAGTGAATAGTTCCGTTAATTAGGTAATTAAATATCCAATTACCGGAACTCTTCACTCTGCCCACCATGAGAGTGAGAACAAGGCAATCCAAGATGGTAATCAATTCCGTCTTGAAGAAAACACACTTTGGCTAACTCATCATTGCCTGATGAGGATTAAGCCACCCTAGAGGTGGCACGGGCATGAATAACCCCTAATAACTCATCAGTTCTATCATGCATTCGGAGACCAGGGAAGAAACCCACAGGAAACAAACTCCATCATTGATTACTTCCTGCCCGAAGCCGTGTGTGTGTGTGTGTGTGTGTGTGTGTGTGTGTGTGTGTGTGTGTGTGTGTGTGTGTGTGTGTGTGACTTTAAAAGAATATAAGAACGTCGATGTTCTTTCACATCCCAATATATCTTTTTGTTTATAAATTCATTTAATCTGGGCCAAGCTTTAGACCCAAGCTTGTGACAGTACCTTGCGGAGCTGAGGGCACTCGAGGAGGACAGGCTGTCACAGTTGAAGTGCCGACTTTGCATTTAGATACTCGCTCGAGTGCAAGGATTATGGTAAACAATTGGAGGAGGCTCATTTATGGGAGCTCCACACTCATAGGAGGAGTGTAGGAACAGTCTCCTACTGGTGGCACAGCTGCACTTCCAGCTGCATCATAGGACTGGTGCAACTGTAAGTCCATCTTCCCGTTTTCTCTTCCTCCCGTTCTCTCTCCTTCCCGTTCTCTCTTCCGTTTTCTCTCCTTCCCGTTTGTGTGATTGTCTGTGTTTACTAGTTGTGTTTACTAGTTGTGTTTACTAGTTGTGTTTACTAGTTGTGTTTTTACGGGGGTTGAGCTTTGCTCTTTCGGCCCGCCTCTCAACTGTCAATCAGCTGTTTACTAACTACTTTTTTTTTTTTTCTCACACACCACACACACACACCCCAGGAAGCAGCCCGTGACAGCTGACTAACTCCCAGGTATCTATTTACTGCTAGGTAACAGGGGCACTTAGGGTGAAAGAAACTTTGCCCATTTGTTTCTGCCTCGTGCGGGAATCGAACCCGCGCCACAGAATTACGAGTCCTGCGCGCTATCCACCAGGCTACGAGGCCCCCACGTGTTGGTGTTGGTGTGTTGGTGTGTGTCATGCTGGTTGTGTTTGTCTGTCTTGGTGTGTTTAAGTCACCAACACAGGGGGTGGGGGTATGGAGGTGGGGGGTGAGAGGGGGCGACAAGGGCCACACTTAAGCGAGGAGAGAGCGCTCAAGGGTGTGAAATAGTCACCCTAACGTAATGTTGATCTGTAACTCACAGGAGTAATTAGTTAACTATACAGAATCTTAGGACCAGATTCATGAAGCAGTTACACAAGCACTTACGAACGTGTACATCTTTCCTCAATCTTTGACGGCTTTGGTTACATTTATTAAACAGTTTACAAGCATGAAAACTTGCCAATCAACTATTGTTATTGTTATAAACAGCCTCCTGGTGCTTCGGAGCTCATTAACTGTTTAATAATTGTAAACAAAGCCGCCAAAGATTGAGACAAGATGGACAGGTTCGTAAGTGCTTGCGTAACTGATTCGTGAATCTGGTCATTGGCCGATAAAATGGGATTTCTACACTCAAAGGTGTACCACACTTCATTCTCGGTGTGTCTACACTAAGAATTTACATTAGTCCTGGATTATAAATATATATTTTTTTTCTTCTACCACAGACGTGGCTAGACATTTCCAATGCTAACCAGCATATATACATTTTCTTCTACCACAGACGTGGCTAGACATTTCCAATGCTAACCAGCATATATACATTTTCTTCTACCACAGACGTGGCCGGACATTTCCAATGCTAACCAGCATATATACATTTTCTTCTGTCCTCCATGGACAGGGTGAGAGATGTGTTAAACATATAGTTCAGGGGTTTATTGAACAATCAACCACAGGTGATTGTAGCGCTTTTAAAATGCTGATCTATGGACTGTATTTCAGACTTTATCATCCCATGGATGATAGGCCTAAAGCCCAACACCCAATATCCCAAGTTTGCCTACTGTAGGCAGTGCTTGTAACCTCCCTGGCTCAGTGCTTGCAAGTGCTTGTAACCTCCCTGGCTCAGTGCTTGCAGGTGTCTATATTGCTTTAAAACTTTCCTTATTGAGACCTCTCAATAGCTCAGTCGAGAGAGCGTCGGCCTCACACACACATGGGGACCAGGGTTCGAGCCTCCTACAGCCCAGGTGGATGGGATCTATTTTCCTTTGCTTGAAGATCTTAATGGTCTAGGTCTTGAACTCATTATCTCACCTGAAAACCTTCCTACTACTCATAGGATGGACATGTTTCTGTAGCAGATTAGAACCATATGCAGGCGAGGAGTCACAATAACGAGGCTGAAGAATGTTGACCAGACCACACACTAGAAGGTGAAGGGACGACGACGTTTCGGTCCATCCTGGACCATTCTCAAGTCGATTGTGACTTGAGATTGACAATCGACTTGGGAATGGTCCAGGACGGACCGAAACGTCGTCGTCCCTTCACCTTCTAGTCCGTGGTCTGGTCAACACTTTAATCGTCTAATTTGTTTCTGAGACGTCTGCTGTTTGTGCAATCCATCTCAGGGGAATTATTGTGAGGCCTGCTTCCATTCCTGTTCCTTTACTCAACCATTCAACTTTTACTCAACTCAATTCAACACTTCATTTGATTGTCTCCGTTCAATAGATCCATCCGCATACCTTTGTCAGCACTAACAAACCCTCCAACCACAATCTCCAATGAGTTGAAAGAACTAAAGGGGCAATAAACTCACTTAAAACCAGTATTCTAATAAAGTGAATAGAACAAATCCACATGGGCCGTGACGAGGATTCGAACCTGCGTCCGAGAGCATCCCAGACGCTGCCTTAATCGACTGAGCTGTTCATTTGTTCATTTGATGCATCACGCAATTGTGATTTCTGTGTGTAAAGTGAATAGAATCTGCAGCCGTCGTTGACTATTGTCAAGCTGTAACTTGAGAGTTTAACAAGCTGGAAGCTGAGTACTGTCACTCGCTTCCATAACTGATGATCAAATATTGGTACCTAGCACTTCTGGCCTATATTGACCCAGCAGTAATTGAGCACCTGGTTAGTTAGTTTAGTTCATTAATTATGCACCCCATCTCACAGGATGAGTGACGCTGCCCAATAAACTCGCCCCTCGGAGCAAAATAAAAATAAAATCATTCTTGGCAGGACTCGGGTACTTCCTGCTGTGACGGCCGTGACCTAAGTCAGCCTTACCCGTGGCTCCACCCGTGGCCCCACCCGTGGCTGCACCCGTGGCTGCACCCGTGGCCCCACCCGTGGCTGCACCCGTGGGTTCTTAGGGGCCGGGAACCCGGCGACCTCTGCGCTGGGCCGTGATATAATAAGCACTTCGCGTCCCAACGCCTGAGAAGGGCCGGGGGTGTCGAGACTCCAGTAACCAAAGCCGTCAAAGATTGACGAAAGATGTACACGTTCGTAAATACTTGCGTAACTGCTTCGTGAATCTAGCCCCAGATTGACGAAAGCACTTACGCAAGCACTTGCGAACGTGTACATCTTTCCTCAATCTTTGACGGCTTTGGTTACATTTGTTAAACAGTTTACAAGCATGAAAACTTGCCAATCAACTGTTGTTATTGTTATAAACAGCCTCCTGGTGCTTCCGAGCTCATTAACTGTTTAATAATTGTAAACAAAGCCGTCAAAGATTGAGAAAAGATGTACAGGTTCGTAAGCGTTTGCGTAACTGCTTCGTGAATCTGGCCCCAGATTCACGAAGCAGTTATGTACGTTCTTACGAACGTTTTCCTTCTTAGCATCTTCGTAGCGGCTACGTCGGTATTCAGGTAGGCATTTTAGGAGAATCTTCGTAAGTACACACTCGTCGCTCTAAGGTCGCTCCCGACCACTCGTAACTTTATGTAAACTGGATATAACTCAGTTTTTCTCTACTACACAACACGGAGGATCGATTATAAACCAACATTTTAGCTGGCGAGTCTCATTAATTAAGGAGTCCTTCGTGTTAGCTATATATGTAATCTCTGCTTGAAACTTGCAGTAAATATGTCTCTTATGATATTAGAATTAGTTTTATAATAGCAAGATATTATACCAGTAGTTATTAAGTAAATAAACACTGGTGAACATGAAATATGAGAGAAGGTGATGAGCCCGGGCTGGTGGGAGCATTTACTATCACCAAATGCCCCTGTTCACCTAGCAATAAGTATAGCTTGGGGTGTACCTTAGCTATCCTTACCTCTTTTTAATTTATTTTGTTTGGTTTTATTTTGAAATTAAATCTGGATGAGACATAAAAGAAAATATGCTGCACAAATGATTTTAATTAAGGATAAGGGTAAAAACTTCAAAAACTTTTGTCATTGAATACTTAGGCCTATAATTATGACTATATGGATTAGCCCGAAACACTGCGCGTACTAGTGGCTTTACAAGATTGTAAATACTATGCTACCTTGAGGTGCTATATATTCTCTCTAATTCAATGTACCTTTTAAAACCAGTTTTCTTTTTCAGCGCCTTAGTGTGGCAATCCAGAGAGGAAATGCTCACTGCATCCATGGTTCCTGCCCGCCATCTGAGGAGCTGGAGGAGCTATTCAACTTGTGACAAGCAGCCTTGTACCCTGCATGTAATCAATATTGTAACTTTTTTTGTGTAATGACATTTTCAAATAAAGTTAGATAAATATACACATGTACCTTTTTGTATATAAATAAATAAATAAATAAATTATGGCCTGTTAGAAAAGAGAGAGAGGGAAGTAGGGGTCCAAGACCTCTTCCTGTTATACAATTTGGGTGTGGAACAAGTAATTATGAAAAGAAGGCACCATGCCGGGAAGGCTATGTAGCAGTAAGGCAGTGAGGTGAGGCAGCTACTTATTTGAGAAATGCTTATTTTATTTACCTCATAAGCTGAGGCAAGCTATTTTATTTGAGGAATACTCAAATGATTCCTCTACATTTAGCATGGAGCAAATTTGTGCCCAAGACCTCTTCCTGTTACACAATTTGACTGTGTAACAATAATTATCAGAAGAAAGCACCAAGCCAGCAAGGCTATGTAGCAGCATTATGTGTAATAATAAGCCTAATTTTTATTTAACAGATAACGCACCTGTGAGTAAAACAAATCCTGTCAGCTGTAAAAATATTGATCCAGTTATTTCAATAAAAAAAATATAATGCAACAAATATTTAAGGGTTGTTTAAACTATAATTTCTACTGTATATCCATAGAAGTGAAAAATTGAGACATTCTGCACTATTTAATGATTCAAAAGAGATAACAATGTCGTCGTTTTGTTATCTTCAAGTGTGTGTGGTTTGGTCAACAATACTAACATTATATATCAATATTTTGTCCTGCACACCGCCCCCCATCCAGTGGACAGCGGTGGATAGGTTACAATCACTTAGTTACTACCAACAGTTAGCAAACAGCCAAATATCCCCAGTTTGCTAACTGTAGGTAGTAACTAAGTGATTGTAACCTATCCACCGCTGCCCACTGGATGGGGGGCGGTGTGCAGGACAAACATATCAATTGTGACACTAGCTCTCCACATATGTCAGTTGCTTAATTTAGAAACTGTACTTGAGGTCGATCTCGAACCCATTGTTGATGTGACGACTTATACTGAATTTTGTAACTAGCTCATCAAGATTGTAACTTGCTTAGCTAAATGAATTGTGGGGTTCAGTCCCTGAGCCCATTATGTGCATCTGTAACCCTTTCCACTACCGCCCACAAGATGGGTATGGGGTGCATAATAACTGAACTAAACTATGAGATCTTAATGATCCTTGGTCAATATTTATGATTTAATAAGGATAATACTGGTAATAATAATAATACAGTACAAGCTATAATTTAAAACCTTTATTACTGATTTCTTTTTATTAACAAGCTTAGGTATACACAGGAATGTGCTGCTACCCTATTCTCTATGGAAGATTACAGTGTAGGTCAGAAACTAGCTACAAGCTCATCCAACATCCCCACCTCACACGATGATTAGTCATACATGGACTCAGGGGAGAAAATCCCTGCCTCTATTAAATAATCAATCATTGTCTACTAATATCAATTCCCTTGAGAATTTTGTATATAGTGATCATGTCTTCCCGAGCTCTTCTATCTTCCAGCGACGTGAGGAGTATTTCCCGCAACCTTGCCTCGTAACTCATGCCTCTTAGTTCAACCCGTTCTCGCACTTTCGTATAGTCAATATTGACTTATTAAATACGTGCATATGTGACATACTAAACATACTAGTCTACCTTGAAAAGCTTCATAGAAAACACCGACCTTACCTAACCTTCTTAGTATGTTAAGATAAGCATCTTATTGCTTCGTAATTACAATTATTACTTAACCAATTATAGGTATAGGTATAGGTTATATTATAGGTATATTATAGGTATAGGTTAAGTAATAATTGTAATTACGAAGCAATAAGATGCTTATCTTAACATACTAAGAAGGTTAGGTAAGGTCGGTGTTTTCTATGAAGCTTTTCAAGGTAAACTAGTATGTTTAGTATGTCACATATGCACGTATTTAATAAGTCAATATTGACTGTAAGAAAGTGCGAGAACGGGTTGCTTAGTTCTGGGACTAGTGGCATACCTCTGAACTTTTTCCAACTTCGTCTTGGGCATGACAAGGTACGGGTACAAGTGACAGGATGGACAACACTTGCGTCTGGGTACAAGTGACAGGATGAACAACGCCTGTGCCTGTGTACAAGTGACAGGATGAACAACACTTGCGTCTGTGTACAAGTGACAGGATGAACAACACTTGCGTCTGGGTACAAGTGACAGGATGAACAACACTTGCGTCTGTGTACAAGTGACAGGATGAACAACACTTGCGTCTGGGTACAAGTGACAGGATGAACAACACTTGCGTCTGGGTACAAGTGACAGGATGAACAACACTTGCGTCTGGGTACAAGTGACAGGATGAACAACACTTGCGTCTGTGGTACAAGTGACAGGATGGACAACACTTGCGTCTGGGTACAAGTGACAGGATGTACAACGCCTGCGTCTGGGTACAAGTGACTCAGCGAGTGTTCATCATATTGTACATGCTGTTATGTCACTGTATTCACTCACAGGAAGAGTGACGCTGCCCAATACACTCGCCCTTCAGAGTACACTTTTTGCCGGCCAGCTGGACACCCGAGCGAGGGCGTGGCGGTGGGCGGAGGCTGCCCCCGTACTCATCTTAAGTCCTAAATAACACTCACCTGCCTCTCACTCCTCTGTTAGTCACTCATTTTGATTCACCCTTGAAGGTAGACTCTTTCCTGTACACTGTTCTCCACCTTTCCCGCCATGTCTGGTCGCGGATATTAAGGAATGCGTTTGAAAGTAAGATTGTAAACAAAAGCGAAAACTGGAGCAACTACTTCCCCTGCTGGCCCTGGCTTACTCTTCCATTTTCTCTTTTTTTATACTTTTTTGCGCTAATATTAGCACAAGGGCACATGGCTCACAACTCTAATGCTACTGAAAATAAAGGTTAATATTCATATTGCGTGAGATATTTGAATTGCAGCAAAAAAAAGATCGTCATATAGGCATTGGTAATCGAACATCTGGTGACCGTTGTGGAAGTTTTTGTCAAAAGCGCGCCAAGGTCAACAACTTTAGATTTTCCGTATTACTGGCAACTTCCGAGGCAGCTGGCCAGTGGGACCCATTTTAAGGCAAGTAGGAGTTGAAAATAAACTTCTCTTTGATGATGGGCGTATTGTTTTAGTGACATGATTAAATCTAACTTAACTCGATTCAACAAGAGGCTGTTGTGAGTCTCTTGTTGAATCATTTGTGACACTAAAGATTATTGATGTGTGTACTTGTATGGGTGATTAAATATATATGTATATGTATACGTATATGTATGTATATGTATACGTATATATATGTATATGTATGTATGAGAATGTATACATGTATATATAACATTAATAATTTTGTAACAAGCGTCAACAATTGTTACTTGCTTAGCTAAACGAACTAGAGGGTTCAGTTCCTGAACCGATTATGTGCCTCTGTAATCCTTTACACCACCGCCCACGGGATGGGTATGGGGTGCATAATAAAGATAGCCTAACTTAGTCTAACCGATCTTTCACACACTAAGCTGACCACCACTCTTACCTAACCATTTACGTAAGGAAATATAACAGCCCGTCCTCTTAAGATTCCCCAACGTCCAGAAAACGGTCAATGTAAAGTATCCTCCCCTAACCTACCAGGGAACCCAAAACAGAAAACGGGACAGTACGTCACTTTCGCCAGCCGCTTTCATTTTCTAGTACGACAATTTTTGGCCTTAGGTGACGCATACGTGCGAAAAGCGACGTTCTAAGAGAACAGGTTGAATATAAACACAGTAATGGACAATAACCAAACAATAATGAACGACAAATGGGCAGGAAACACACTAAGATATATTTGACATCAGTGTTCACACTAGAAAGTTTATATGACATCCCATCATCCACACTAATGTTTATAGGTGAAGAGAATTAATTAAGGAATATAGCCATATCATGCCGTATAATTAAGGAATATAGCCATATCATGCCGTATAATTAAGGAATATAGCCATATCATGCCGTATAATTAAGGAATATAGCCTTATCATGCCGTATAATTAAGGAATATAGCCATATCATGCCGTATAATTAAGGAATATAGCCTTATCATGCCGTATAATTAAGGAATATAGCCATTTCATGCCGTATAATTAAGGAATATAGCCTTATCATGCCGTATAATTAAGGAATATAGCCATATCATGCCGTATAATTAAGGAATATAGCCATATCATGCCGTATAATTAAGGAATATAGCCATATCATGCCGTATAATTAAGGAATATAGCCTTATCATGCCGTATAATTAAGGAATATAGCCATATCATGCCGTATAATTAAGGAATATAGCCTTATCATGCCGTATAATTAAGGAATATAGCCATATCATGCCGTATAATTAAGAATATAGCCTTATCATGCCGTATAATTAAGGAATATAGCCATATCATGCCGTATAATTAAGGAATATAGCCATATCATGCCGTATAATTAAGGAATATAGCCATATCATGCCGTATAATTAAGGAATATAGCCTTATCATGCCGTATAATTAAGGAATATAGCCATATCATGCCGTATAATTAAGGAATATAGCCTTATCATGCCGTATAATTAAGGAATATAGCCATATCATGCCGTATAATTAAGGAATATAGCCTTATCATGCCGTATAATTAAGGAATATAGCCATATCATGCCGTATAATTAAGGAATATAGCCATATCATGCCGTATAATTAAGGAATATAGCCATATCATGCCGTATAATTAAGGAATATAGCCTTATCATGCCGTATAATTAAGGAATATAGCCTTATCATGCCGTATAATTAAGGAATATAGCCATATCATGCCACATAATTAAGGAATATAGCCATATCATGCCGTATAATTAAGGAATATAGCCATATCATGCCACATAATTAAGGAATATAGCCATATCATGCCGTATAATTAAGGAATATAGCCATATCATGCCGTATAATTAAGGAATATAGCCATATCATGCCACATAATTAGGAAGAACATTAAGAAACTAAAAGACTAGAAGGCCCCAGGTGAGGATGAATGTAAAGTCATAAAGGAACTGGCAGAAGAACTATGCTTGCCACTGACGTTACTTTTCACAAAGTCTCTGGCTCAAGGGATAGTCAGGCCCTGTAGATTGGAACTATGCAAATGCCTTTTCAAAAAAGGCAGAAAGAGCTCAGCTGAGAACTACGGTCCAACAGCTTTACAGATGACACAAAGATGTACGGTAAAGTAGGAAGTGAACATGATATTGAGACCTTACGGAGAGATCTACAGGAACTCCACAAATGGTCAGAAGACTGTTAAATGCTTTTTAACAATGTTAAATGCAAGACCTTGCATGTGGGGCACAACAGTCCACGCCACAACTACTAAATTAACAACATTACGTTACAGCAAACTGATGAGGAAAAGGACCTTGGAGTCCAAATGCACCACTCAATGAAAGCTTCACAACAGGTAGGAACAGCAGTTAAAAAAGCTAACCAGACACTTGGAATAATCAACCGTGGCAGTTACAGCCCCGCTCCTGTGCTAGGTAAGTCCACAGCGGGCTCGCCATAGCCCGTGCTACCTGGAACGTTTTTGTTCCAAGTAGCGAATCTTAAACAACAACAACAGATCAACCGTGCCTTCGTTTTCAAGGAAAAGAAGGTAGTGATTCAAGTGTATAAATCTCTGGTGTGGCCCCATTTGGGTTACTGTATCCACTTACTGTTACTGTAAGGGGAGCCGGTCGGCCGAGCGGACAGCACGCTGGACTTGTGATCCTGTGGTCCCGGGTTCGATCCCAGGCGCCGGTCAGAAACAATGGGCAAAGTTTCTTTCACCCTATGCCCCTGTTACCTAGCAGTAAAATAGGTACCTGGGTGTTAGTCAGCTGTCACGGGCCGCTTCCTGGGGGTGGAGGCCTGGTTGAGGACCGGGCCGCGGGGACACTAAGGCCCCGAAATCATCTCAAGATAACCTCAAGATAGATCCAAGCATGGAGACCTCATCTTCAGAAGGATACAGCTGCTCTGGAGAAGGTGCAACACCGGGCGACAAAAATCATTCCAGAGCTAAGGCGACTCCTGTACCAGGAACGGTTGAGGGCCACAGGGCTAACAACACAAACCTGACAGGACAAGGCTGATCTCACCACGACTCAAAATACTGAAGAAATCTGAGGGCATACTGAATACTGAGCGACAGTTTAATAGGTGCGACGTAGTTCACAAACGTTGCACCATTTTCAGGCTTAACAAGCTGCAATGTTGCATAGAAAACATATATTTCTGCATGGGGGGGGGGATAAATGGGTGGGCTGGACGGTAGAGCGACGGTCTCGCTTCATGCAGGTCGGCGTTCAATCCCCGACCGTCCATAAGTGGTTGGGCACCATTCCTTCCCCCCGTCCCATCCCAAATCCTTATCCTGACCCCTTCCCAGTGCTATATAGTCGTAATGGCTTGGCGCTTTCTCCATGATAGTCCCCCTCCCCCCCCCCAACATTTTGTATCCAATATCCACTGGATAATCAATTTTCCCCATACCGTTATTTACCCATGGCACTGTGTGCTGCCGGACCCGTTAATAGCAAGACTATTGCACACACAAATCACAATAGCGTGATGCATCACATGAACACACATTAAGGCAGCGTCTGGGATGCTCTCGGACGTAAGTTCGAATCCTCGTCACGGCCATTGTGGATTTGTTCAACAAGACTATTCTTCTGTTTGAAATTAATCTTTAAAACAGCCTCAGAAACAATGGGGAGAAGGGGACGGGGGGACCTTGAACAAGCCGCCGGCTTCCTGTATTCGTCAAGGATACTTGAGATGGTTTTGATTGGGGGAATTGAGGTACCTACGTGGCGGGAAACAGAGGTTAATGGAGTCTTCGCGCCTACTGGGGCGGTTACTGTACCTTTTGGGAATTTTCAGGGAAAAGCGCCAAGCCATTACGACTATATAGCATTGAAAGGGGTCAGGATAAGGACTTGGAATGGGACGCGTGGAAAGGAATAGTGGCCAACCACTTATGGCCGGTCGGGGATTGAACGCAGACCTGCATGAAGCGAGACCGTCGCTCTACCGTCCAGCCCAAGTGGTTAGGCTGTATCCTGGGGAGTCACTATTTTATGCACTGTTAAATATCACTGGTAATGGTTTATAACTTTGCAGTGTTAGATCCTGTTCCAGCGGACTGTTGGGCACTGCTCCACAGGGCTGACATTGTCTCTCTTCCGCTGAACCCTGGGAGCCTGTATCCCAGGTGCAGTGGTATCACTAAACCGTACACGAACCTGTCGTATCCAGTTCCTGTCCTCTGACCAGTCCCAGGACCTTGTGTGACCACTGGCAGGTGACTTAAGATGTTACACATCACTCAGCCCGCCCAAGATTGGACGCGGCCTGGTGCACTCTGCCTAGATCTTACGGAGATCTTAAGCTCGATCCCAGGGGCCAGATTCAGAAAGCTGTTACGCAAGCACTTACGAGGGGGCCAGAGTCACGAAGCACTTACGAGGAGCCAGATTCACGGAGCAGTTACGCAAGCACTTACGAACCTGGGACCAGATTCACGGAGCAATTACGCAAGCACTTACGAACCTGGGGCCAGATTCACGAAGCAGTTACGCAAGCACTTACGAACCTTGGGTCAGAGTCACAAAGCAGTTACGCAAGCACTTACGAACCTGGGGCCAGATTCACGGAGCAGTTACGCAAGCACTAAATGGGGGCCAGATTCGCGAAGCAGTTACACAAGCTAACCCGTCCTCGGACCAAGTCCATTCCATCCAGCGATCGACCCCACAGACGCATTCATAAATTTGTACATGCTGTTTATTCAAATCAGGAATTTTCTCAAATATAAATGAATATTATAATATATTAGCATATTGTGCATATATAGGCATAGGTTAGGTTAGGTGTTTAGGTTCTGTCGACGATTATTTATATTTGTAGTACGTGGGTGAAGCATTTACAGCGTTGTGGTTCGAACACAAGTCGTCAGCGAAGCACTTGTTCCGGAAGTGTTCGGACGTCATCAGTTATGAGTCGTGTGTAAACCGTTTTTCATTCTTAAACAGCTGGGGGTTTGGCGGGTGGATGGAATGGTCTTTGGGTCTTTGTTTGGAGGACGGGCGTCCATGGTACGGTAACCGTCCATGGTTATGGTAACCGACCGTGGCTACGGTAACCGACCGTGGCTACGGTAACCGACCGTGGCTACGGTAACCGACCGTGGCTACGGTAACCGACCGTGGCTACGGTAACCGACCATGGCTACGGTAACCGACCATGGTTATGGTAACCGACCGTGGCTACGGTAACCGACCATGGTTATGGTAACCGACCGTGGCTACCGTAACCGACCATGGCTACGGTAACCGACCATGGCTACGGTAACCGACCGTGGCTACGGTAACCGTCCATGGTTATGGTAACCGACCATGGCTACGACGCCATTGTGCGCCACAGATTACCGACTCAGGAAGAGCACTCAAAGGTGAAAGTGGAGTGAGGTCAGGGAGGTGAAGGCGGGGGTGAGGTCAGGGAGGTGAAGGCAGGTGAAGTCAGGGTGAAGGTGAAGTCAGAGAGGCGGAGGTGAAGTCAGGAAGGCAGAGGCGGAGAGGCGTGGCGTGAAGGTTTGTTTATATAAATCCCATTTTCTGTCCACGAAATAGCAAGTGGGGTAACTATGCTAAAGGTTCCTTGATTCTGTCCGGTGGACATCTGTCATGTTTCTGTTGACGGGAGACTTGACAGAGGGCAGGAAAACTTGGGGACAGAAGAGGTAAACTTAGAGAGGGTGAGGGGGTAAAGAAAGAACACAAAAGGTGGACTAAAAGAGTCAGAAAAGGTAAACTAGAGCGGGCGGAGAGAGAGTAAACACAGGGAAGGTCCCAGACAGTAAACTAAAGGAACGACCAGGAAGGTAAACTGGAGCTGACACCAGTGGCCTTCCTCCTCGACAGGTAAGAGGTAAACTCATCCCCCAGTATCCCCCCCCTAACACCTTCTACATGCTGCAACTGATCAGGTCAACAATAACAACCCAAATCAACATGTTGAAAGACCTGTTCTCTACCTTGCGGTCGCGGGGGACAGGCAGCCTGTGTGTATATATATACACGTTAGGCTAATATCGATGTCCCCCCCCCAAAAGTAGTTGCCTAATCCCCCCAAGTACCTATTTACTGCTAGGAGTGCAGGGGGAAATTAATTAAAAGGGAACCATGCTCATTTCTGCCCCGCCTGGGATTCGAACCCAGGATTCGTGATTGTGAGTCGAGAACGAGCCCAAATCTCGTGTGGGTATTGGTTACCTTCAGGGGGGGATGGGGGGGGGGGGAATAAGCGATTGTCGCAGCCTCAACAATTGATTGATAAGACCGACATAGTCTAAATATGACATGAATTGATTTTGATTTACAAGATTAGAAAACATTTATCATGCAAAAAAAAAGCGAATTGTACGATATGTATTAAACAAAAAGAACTTTTTAAAATATAATATTTTCAGTTGATATAGTTAAGAATCTTTAACCAAAGTTAACAGCTAATCCCCCAAACAAAGAACATTCAGTAGAGAGAAAAGAAGAGAGTCGCGGCTCCTGAAGTAGCAGTGCGCTCCTAAAGTAGCAGTGCGCTCCTAAAGTAGCAGTGCGCTCCTAAAGTAGCAGTGCGCTCCTAAAAAAAGACTTTTTTCAGAGCCTGAAAAAGCCTTAGGGGCTCCTGAAAAAAAATTACTCGGTTTATTGTGTCTTGTTGAGCTCTGTCACACCTTACAATTCCTGAATGTGTTACTCATTCCTAAATGTTAATTTCTTGTTAATTATTTTGATATTTCTAGCTGAGGTAGAGTTTGGTGATACGTAAATGGACGGAGAAAGTTAAGTTAACTGGATATGTTTTTCAGTTAAAACAAATGAACATCATTTGTTTATGTTAATAATTCATAAATAAATGAACATCATTTGTTTATGAACTTTTTCTTCAAGAGGTGTGGCCAGGAGGCCAGACACAGTCACAGTAGGTGGGAGGATGAACGTGTAAGATACATGTGGAACAATTGCACCACAGTAAAGCTTGTCCAAGGTCTTCGTTCCATTGTTCACATCTATAGTGACTGAAGCAGTTAAATACACACGTGGAAGCTGAGTACCCAAATGAGCCACAGGGACGCTAGAAAGAACTTTTTCAGTGTCAGAGTAGTTAACAGATGGAATGCATTAGGCAGTGATGTGGTGGAGGCTGACTCCATACACAGTTTCAAATGTAGATATGATAGAGCCCAGTAGGCTCAGGAACCTGTACACCTGTTGATTGACGGTTGAGAGGCGGGACCAAAGAGCCAGAGCTCAACCCTCGCAAGCACAAATATGTGAGTAGGGGGCCGGTGGCACTGGTGCTTGTGTTGGTGCTGGTGGCACTGGTGCTGGTGGCACTGGTGTATGTGTTGGTGCTGGTGGCACTGGTGTATGTGTTGGTGCTGGTGGCACTGGTGCTGGTGGCACTGGTGCTGGTGGCACTGGTGTCGGTGGCACTGGTGCTGGTGGCACTGGTGCTGGTGGCACTGGTGTATGTGTTGGTGCTGGTGGCACTGGTGTATGTGTTGGTGCTGGTGGCACTGGTGCTGGTGGCACTGGTGCTGGTGACACTGGTGCTGGTGGCACTGGTGTCGGTGGCACTGGTGCTGGTGGCACTGGTGCTGGTGGCACTGGTGTATGTGTTGGTGCTGGTGGCACTGGTGCTGGTGGCACTGGTGCTGGTGGCACTGGTGCTGGTGGCACTGGTGCTGGTGGCACTGGTGTATGTGTTGGTGCTGGTGGCACTGGTGTATGTGTTGGTGCTGGTGGCACTGGTGCTGGTGGCACTGGTGCTGGTGGCACTGGTGTCGGTGGCACTGGTGTCGGTGGCACTGGTGTCGGTGGCACTGGTGTCGGTGGCACTGGTGTATGTGTTGGTGCTGGTGGCACTGGTACTGGTGGCACTGGTGTATGTGTTGGTGCTGGTGGCACTGGTGCTGGTGGCACTGGTGTTGGTGCTGGTGGCACTGGTACTGGTGGCACTGGTGTATGTGTTGGTGCTGGTGGCACTGGTGTATGTGTTGGTGCCGACGAGAGACCAAGATGGCCGCCACAACAAAGGAACCAGCGACCGTTCGCCGACCTTCCCACGCAACAATAAGACAAATCCGATGGCAATCCGGACGCCTCTACAAAAACGGACGAGATGAAACAACAGGTGAGCGGGAGTCACGCCCTCAGACCAGAGGTTGAAGGTGTTCAGACCCTCGTACCAAGCTGGGGTCACCACCTAGGACCCCCGAGACCAGACTGGGGTCACCACCTTGGACCCCCCAGGCGCTGGCTGGGGTCCACGTGGGACCCCAGCGACCCCCGGGTGGGCGAGGCGGCTACAAAAAAGGTGAACAGTTACTTCCTGTCGCGTTCATTGAAAGATAATATGAAGGTCTTAGGTGACGCGAGATTTATATCGACGGCTTCAATGTTACGGTCGCTCCTCCCACGGTGGGGGGGGGGGCAGGTGAGGAGAGAGGAGTGAGGCAGGTGAGGAGTGAGGGAGGTGAGGAGTGAGGCAGGTGAGGAGTGAGGCAGGTGAGGAGTGAGGCAGGTGAGGAGTGAGGCAGGTGAGGAGTGAGGGAGGTGAGGAGTGAGGCAGGTGAGGAGTGCGGCAGGTGAGGAGTGAGGGTGGTGAGGAGTGGGGCAGGTGAGGAGTGAGGGAGGTGAGGAGTGAGGCAGGTGAGGAGTGAGGGAGGTGAGGAGTGAGGGAGGTGAGGAGTGAGGGAGGTGAGGAGTGGGGCAGGTGAGGAGTGAGGGAGGTGAGGAGTGAGGGAGGTGAGGAGTGAGGGAGGTGAGGAGTGAGGGAGGTGAGGAGTGAGGGAGGTGAGGAGTGAGGCAGGTGAGGAGTGAGGGAGGTGAGGAATGAGGCAGGTGAGGAGTGAGGGAGGTGAGGGGTGAGGGAGGTGAGGAGTGAGGGAGGTGAGGAGAGGGGCAGGTGAGGAGTGAGGGAGGTGAGGAGTGAGGCAGGTGAGGAGTGAGGGAGGTGAGGAGTGAGGGAGGTGAGGGGTGAGGGAGGTGAGGAGTGAGGCAGGTGAGGAGTGAGGCAGGTGAGGGGTGAGGCAGGTGAGGAGTGAGGCAGGTGAGGAGTGAGGCAGGTGAGGAGTGAGGCAGGTGAGGGGTGAGGGAGGTGAGGAGTGAGGCAGGTGAGGAGTGAGGCAGGTGAGGGGTGAGGCAGGTGAGGGGTGAGGCAGGTGAGGAGTGAGGCAGGTGAGGAGTGAGGCAGGTGAGGGGTGAGGGAGGTGAGGAGTGAGGCAGGTGAGGAGTGAGGGAGGTGAGGAGTGAGGCAGGTGAGGAGTGAGGCAGGTGAGGAGTGAGGCAGGTGAGGAGTGAGGCAGGTGAGGAGTGAGGCAGGTGAGGAGTGAGGGAGGTGAGGAGTGAGGCAGGTGAGGAGTGAGGCAGGTGAGGAGTGGGGCAGGTGAGGAGTGAGGCAGGTGAGGAGTGAGGCAGGTGAGGAGTGAGGGAGGTGAGGAGTGAGGGAGGTGAGGAGTGGGGCAGGTGAGGAGTGAGGGAGGTGAGGAGTGAGGCAGGTGAGGAGTGAGGCAGGTGAGGAGTGGGGCAGGTGAGGAGTGAGGCAGGTGAGGAGTGAGGCAGGTGAGGAGTGAGGGAGGTGAGGAGTGAGGGAGGTGAGGAGTGAGGGAGGTGAGGAGTGGGGCAGGTGAGGAGTGAGGGAGGTGAGGAGTGAGGGAGGTGAGGAGTGAGGGAGGTGAGGAGTGAGGCAGGTGAGGAGTGAGGGAGGTGAGGAATGAGGCAGGTGAGGAGTGAGGGAGGTGAGGGGTGAGGGAGGTGAGGAGTGAGGGAGGTGAGGAGTGGGGCAGGTGAGGAGTGAGGGAGGTGAGGAGTGAGGCAGGTGAGGAGTGAGGGAGGTGAGGAGTGAGGGAGGTGAGGGAGGTGAGGAGTGAGGCAGGTGAGGAGTGAGGCAGGTGAGGAGTGAGGCAGGTGAGGAGTGAGGCAGGTGAGGAGTGAGGCAGGTGAGGGGTGAGGGAGGTGAGGAGTGAGGCAGGTGAGGAGTGAGGCAGGTGAGGAGTGAGGCAGGTGAGGGGTGAGGCAGGTGAGGAGTGAGGCAGGTGAGGAGTGAGGCAGGTGAGGGGTGAGGGAGGTGAGGAGTGAGGCAGGTGAGGAGTGAGGCAGGTGAGGAGTGAGGGAGGTGAGGGGTGAGGGAGGTGAGGAGTGAGGGAGGTGAGGAGTGAGGCAGGTGAGGGGTGAGGGAGGTGAGGAGTGAGGCAGGTGAGGAGTGAGGCAGGTGAGGAGTGAGGCAGGTGAGGAGTGAGGCAGGTGAGGGGTGAGGGAGGTGAGGAGTGAGGGAGGTGAGGAGTGAGGCAGGTGAGGAGTGAGGCAGGTGAGGAGTGAGGCAGGTGAGGGGTGAGGGAGGTGAGGAGTGAGGGAGGTGAGGAGTGAGGGAGGTGAGGAGTGAGGGAGGTGAGGAGTGAGGGAGGTGAGGAGTGAGGCAGGTGAGGAGTGAGGCAGGTGAGGAGTGAGGCAGGTGAGGAGTGAGGCAGGTGAGGAGTGAGGCAGGTGAGGAGTGAGGCAGGTGAGGGGTGAGGGAGGTGAGGAGTGAGGCAGGTGAGGAGTGAGGCAGGTGAGGAGTGAGGCAGGTGAGGAGTGAGGCAGGTGAGGGGTGAGGGAGGTGAGGAGTGAGGCAGGTGAGGGGTGAGGGAGGTGAGGAGTGAGGGTGGTGAGGAATGAGGCAGGTGAGGAGTGAGGCAGGTGAGGAGTGAGGCAGGTGAGGAGTGAGGCAGGAGAGGAGTGAGGCAGGTGAGGAGTGAGGTAGGTGAGGAGTGAGGTAGGTGAGGGGTGAGGGAGGTGAGGAGTGAGGGAGGTGAGGGGTGAGGGAGGTGAGGAGTGAGGCAGGTGAGGAGTGAGGCAGGTGAGGAGTGAGGCAGGTGAGGAGTGAGGCAGGTGAGGAGTGAGGCAGGTGAGGAGTGAGGCAGGTGAGGAGTGAGGCAGGTGAGGAGTGAGGCAGGTGAGGGGTGAGGGAGGTGAGGAGTGGGGCAGGTGAGGAGTGAGGGAGGTGAGGAGTGAGGCAGGTGAGGAGTGAGGGAGGTGAGGAGTGAGGGAGGTGAGGAGTGAGGCAGGTGAGGAGTGAGGCAGGTGAGGAGTGAGGCAGGTGAGGAGTGAGGCAGGTGAGGGAGGTGAGGGGTGAGGGAGGTGAGGGGTGAGGGAGGTGAGGGGTGAGGGAGGTGAGGAGTGGGGCAGGTGAGGAGTGAGGGAGGTGAGGAGTGAGGCAGGTGAGGAGTGAGGCAGGTGAGGAGAGAGGGGCAGGTGAGGAGAGTGAGGCAGGGGAGGAGTGAGGCAGGTGAGGAGTGACGCAGGTGAGGAGTGACGCAGGTGAGGAGTGAGGGAGGTGAGGAGTGAGGGAGGTGAGGAGTGAGGGAGGTGAGGAGTGAGGCAGGTGAGGAGTGAGGGAGGTGAGGAGTGAGGCAGGTGAGGAGTGAGGCAGGTGAGGAGTGAGGCAGGTGAGGGGTGAAGGAGGTGAGGAGTGAGGCAGGTGAGGAGTGAGGCAGGTGAGGAGTGAGGCAGGTGAGGGGTGAAGGAGGTGAGGAGTGAGGGAGGTGAGGAGTGAGGGAGGTGAGGAGTGAGGCAGGTGAGGAGTGAGGTAGGTGAGGAGTGAGGTAGGTGAGGGGTGAGGGAGGTGAGGAGTGAGGGAGGTGAGGGGTGAGGGAGGTGAGGAGTGAGGCAGGTGAGGAGTGAGGCAGGTGAGGAGTGAGGCAGGTGAGGAGTGAGGCAGGTGAGGAGTGAGGCAGGTGAGGAGTGAGGCAGGTGAGGAGTGAGGCAGGTGAGGAGTGAGGCAGGTGAGGGGTGAGGGAGGTGAGGAGTGGGGCAGGTGAGGAGTGAGGGAGGTGAGGAGTGAGGCAGGTGAGGAGTGAGGGAGGTGAGGAGTGAGGGTGGTGAGGAGTGAGGCAGGTGAGGAGTGAGGCAGGTGAGGAGTGAGGCAGGTGAGGAGTGAGGCAGGTGAGGGAGGTGAGGGGTGAGGGAGGTGAGGGGTGAGGGAGGTGAGGGGTGAGGGAGGTGAGGAGTGGGGCAGGTGAGGAGTGAGGGAGGTGAGGAGTGAGGCAGGTGAGGAGTGAGGCAGGTGAGGAGAGTGAGGCAGGTGAGGAGAGTGAGGCAGGTGAGGAGTGAGGCAGGTGAGGAGTGACGCAGGTGAGGAGTGACGCAGGTGAGGAGTGAGGGAGGTGAGGAGTGAGGGAGGTGAGGAGTGAGGGAGGTGAGGAGTGAGGCAGGTGAGGAGTGAGGGAGGTGAGGAGTGAGGCAGGTGAGGAGTGAGGCAGGTGAGGAGTGAGGCAGGTGAGGGGTGAAGGAGGTGAGGAGTGAGGCAGGTGAGGAGTGAGGCAGGTGAGGAGTGAGGCAGGTGAGGGGTGAAGGAGGTGAGGAGTGAGGGAGGTGAGGAGTGAGGGAGGTGAGGAGTGAGGCAGGTGAGGAGTGAGGCAGGTGAGGAGTGAGGCAGGTGAGGAGTGAGGCAGGTGAGGAGTGAGGCAGGTGAGGAGTGAGGCAGGTGAGGAGTGAGGCAGGTGAGGAGTGAGGCAGGTGAGGAGTGAGGGAGGTGAGGAGTGAGGGAGGTGAGGAGTGAGGGAGGTGAGGAGTGGGGGAGGTGAGGAGTGAGGCAGGTGAGGAGTGAGGCAGGTGAGGAGTGAGGGAGGTGAGGAGTGGGGCAGGTGAGGAGTGAGGGAGGTGAGGAGTGACGGAGGTGAGGAGTGAGGGAGGTGAGGAGTGAGGGAGGTGAGGAGTGAGGGAGGTGAGGAGTGAGGGAGGTGAGGAGTGGGGCAGGTGAGGAGTGAGGGAGGTGAGGAGTGGGGCAGGTGAGGAGTGAGGGAGGTGAGGAGTGGGGCAGGAGGAACAAGTAGCCAGCAGACCAAGGTGAGGATAACATTGAAGAATAACATAATCCAACACGGAAGGAGGGAAGTGGCGCAGACACGCTTGGTAAACACGGAGATGGGAAGGGCAGTGGAGGAGCAGGAGAAGAGAAGAGAAGGAAGAGGAGATGGAGGAGGAGGAGGAAGAGGGGGGGGGATTCCTCGCCCCTGTTTACCCAGCAGTGGATGTAGACGTGGTTGTAAACCCATCTACAGGACGTGTTCTAGGTACAACTATAATAAATAATAATAATAATGTTTATACAGGTCAAAGTATTTACATACAAGATGAGTTTACGAGAATAATGTTGGATTTCTAGGTTGAGCAAGTGCTTACTATGCCTCAAGCCACTGGTACGAGGGACTTTTATTTTGCAGGGATATTCCTGCGGGCCCTAAGCCTCTGGCTGGCCCATTGGGCGGGCCCTAAGCCTCTGGCTGGCCCATTGGGCGGGCTCTAAGCCTCTGGCTGGCCCACTGGGCGGGCTCTAAGCCTCTGGCTGGCCCATTGGGCGGGCCCTAAGCCTCTGGCTGGCCCATTGGGCGGGCCCTAAGCCTCTGGCTGGGCCATTGGGCGGGCCCTAAGCCTCTGGCTGGCCCATTGGGCGGGCCCTAAGCCTCTGGCTGGCCCACTGGGCGGGCTCTAAGCCTCTGGCTGGCCCACGGGGCGGGCCCTAAGCCTCTGGCTGGCCCACTGGGCGGGCTCTAAGCCTCTGGCTGGCCCACTGAGCGGACCCTAAGCCTCTGGCTGGCCCACTGGGCGGGCTCTAAGCCTCTGGCTGGCCCACTGGGCGGGCCCTAAGCCTCTGGCTGGCCCACTGAGCGGGCCCTAAGCCTCTGGCTGGCCCACTGAGCGGGCCCTAAGCCTCTGGCTGGCCCACTGGGCGGGCCCTAAGCCTCTGGCTGGCCCACTGCGCGGGCTCTAAGCCTCTGGCTGGCCCACTGGGCGGGCCCTAAGCCTCTGGCTGGCCCACTGCGCGGGCTCTAAGCCTCTGGCTGGCCCACTGGGCGGGCCCTAAGCCTCTGGCTGGCCCACTGCGCGGGCTCTAAGCCTCTGGCTGGCCCACTGGGCGGGCCCTAAGCCTCTGGCTGGCCCACTGCGCGGGCTCTAAGCCTCTGGCTGGCCCACTGGGCGGGCCCTAAGCCTCTGGCTGGCCCACTAAGTGTTGCTTGTTTCTGTTTTACTTGGGCGGAGTATAAGTATTTATGGCTCGTATGGTCGCTTCAGTAAGATTTTGCCATATGTGTTTAACAACTTCTTCTGCTCTGTTGAATCAAAGTTGAACTTTTAATGGGTGCACTGTGTTAGATAATGTAACTGTGCACTGTGTTAGATAATGTTCCAGTGGTCTGTTGTGGTTGTAACTGTGCACTATGTTAGACAATGTTCCAGTGGTCTGTTGTGGCTGTAACTGTGCACTGTGTTAGATAATGTTCCAGTGGTCTGTTGTGGCTGTAACTGTGCACTGTGTTAGATAATGTTCCAGTGGTCTGTTGTGGCTGTAACTGTGCACTGTGTTAGATAATGTTCCAGTGGTCTGTTGTGGCTGTAACTGTGCACTGTGTTAGATAATGTTCCAGTGGTCTGTTGTGGTTGTAACTGTGCACTGTGTTAGACAATGTTCCAGTGGTCTGTTGTGGCTGTAACTGTCCACTGTGTTAGATAATGTTCCAGTGGTCTGTTGTGGTTGTAACTATTCACTGTGTTAGATAATGTTCCAGTGGTCTGTTGGGCATTTCTTCAGTGTTGACATTTCCTCTCATCTTCCGGAACCTGTAAGCCTATTTCCCATGCACATGGGTATCCAAGCCTGTTTCCCATGCACATGGGTATCCAAGCCTGTTTCCCATGCACATGGGTATCCAAGCCTGTTTCCCATGCACATGGGTATCCAAGCCTGTTTCTCATGCACATGGGTATCCAAGCCTGTTTCCCATGCACATGGGTATCCAAGCCTGTTTCCCATGCACATGGGTATCCAAGCCTGTTTCCCATGCACATGGGTATCCAAGCCTGATGCGATGTAAGTGTACTTCTGTTGCTCTACTGCTCTCTTTCATCAAACTAAGTGGTTCGTAGTTGGTTGACTTCTTGTGCCAACCCGCAGATCCTGATGTTGCAACTGCTGTGTTGTGGTCACTGTACATCACCTGCATTGCTTTGTTTCGAATTACTTTCTTCATCCGTGATAGACTCTGTGGTATGTAAATGTCTACATTTCTCCTCTTAGTAGCAAGTTTTGCAGCTTCGTCTGCAATGTCATTTCCTATTATTCCCACAGGTACGCTGAACGTTTCTGGCCACTGATAGTACGGTGATAGTACGATGATAGTAAGGTTATAGTACGGTGGTAGTACGATGATAGTACGATGGTAGTATGGTGATAGTACAGTGATATTACGGTGATAGTATGGTGATAGTACAGTGATAGTATGGTGATAGTATGGTGATAGTACAGTGATAATGCGGTGATAGTACGATGATATTACGATGATAGTACGGTGATAGTACGGTGATAGTACGGTGATAGTACGATGATAGTACGGTGATAGTACGATGATAGTATGGTGATAGTACGGTGATAGTACGGTGATAGTATGGTGATAGTACAATGATAGTACGGTGATAGTACGGTGATAGTACGGTGATAGTACGATGATAGTACGGTGATAGTACGGTGATAGTACGATGATAGTACGGTGATAGTACAATGATAGTATGGTGATAGTACGGTGATAGTACGGTGATAGTAGGGTGATAGTACAGTGATAGTACAGTGATAGTACGGTGATAGTACGGTGATAGTACGATGATAGTACGGTGATAGTACAATGATAGTATGGTGATAGTACGGTGATAGTACGGTGATAGTAGGGTGATAGTACAGTGATAGTACAGTGATAGTACGGTGATAGTACGGTGATAGTACGGTGATAGTACGGTGATAGTACGGTGATAGTACGGTGATAGTACGGTGATAGTACAGTGATAGTACGGTGATAGTACGGTGATAGTACGGTGATAGTACGGTGATAGTACGGTGATAGTACGATGATGCTTCAAACGAGGTGGGAGAAGGGATAGCTCCCAGCCTGCTAACAGGAGTGACAGGATGCCTGCTCCTGTACCGTCCTGTGGAACAACAATATTCAAGCATGTTTGGTACCCCCTCAAGAGCCTTGAAGGTCCACCTCGACCTGATGGTCCAAGTGTCACTCGACCCCTCACTCTGTCCCCCCCTTCCCCTCCCCTTCCCCTCCCCTTCCCCCTCCCCTTCCCCTCCCCTTCCCCTCCCCTTCCCCCTCCCCTTCCCCCTCCCCTTCCCCTCCCCTTCCCCCTCCCCTTCCCCCTCCCATTCTCTCACTTCCCTCCCCATCTCTCACTTCTCTCACTTGTTGGGAATGAATTCCAGGAGCCATTTATTTGACCACACGAAGTTGTTGTTGTTGTTGTTAAAGATTTGCTACCTGGAACTAAGTTGCAAGTAGCACGGGCTATGGTGAGCCCGTAGCACTACTGACCACACGAAGGGTTTGTCAAGATCGTCCTGTAACTTACTACAGTCGTCATCTGTTTTCACGTCCCTCGTAAGCTTTGTATCATCTGCAAATATGATGTCTGAGCTCACTCCTTGTGTTCACATGAAATAGGAACAGCAGCGGGCCCAAGATAGAGCCTTGTGGGACCCCATACTTTGGAAACACCTCTCTCACTGTGAGTCTCTGTTGACCGTCGTTCCGGTACTCCCTTAGTCTCACCCCTTGATTGCTCGCATATACATGTGTAATGTAAGGGTCTGTGAGCCCCTTGAGGGACCTGACATAGATAACGATAGACATCAACCTGTCCTCTTACATAGACCGTCGCTTTTCGCACGAATGCGTCACCTAAGGCCCAAAATCGTCGTACTAGAAAATGGAAGCGGCTGGCGAAAGTGACGTACTGTCCCGTTTTCTGTTTTGGGTCCTCTGGCAGGTTAGGAGAGGCCTTGTGATCCAGTGATCTTGTGACCAACACACACAACGTCCTCAGCACCAACACACACAACGTCCTCAGCACCAACACACACAACGTCCTCAGCACCAACAAACACACACACAACGTCCTCAGCACCAACAAACACAACGTCCTCAGCACCAACAAACACAACGTCCTCAGCACCAACAAACACAACGTCCTCAGCACCAACAAACACACACAACATCTTCAGCACCAACAAACACAACGTCCTCAGCACCAACAAACAAACACAACATCCTCAGCACCAACAAACACACACAACATCTTCAGCACCAACAAACACAACGTCCTCAGCACCAACAAACAAACACAACATCCTCAGCACCAACAAACAAACACAACATCCTCAGCACCAACAAACACACACAACGTCCTCAGCACCAACAAACACAAACAACGTCCTCAGCACCAACAAACACACACAACATCTTCAGCACCAACAAACACAACGTCCTCAGCACCAACAAACACAACGTCCTCAGCACCAACAAACAAACACAACATCCTCAGCACCAACAAACAAACACAACGTTCTCAGCACCAACACACACACACAACGTCCTCAGCACCAACAAACACACAACGTCCTCAGCACCAACAAACACACAACGTTCTCAGCACCAACAAACACACACAACGTCCTCAGCACCAACAAACACACAACGTCCTCAGCACCAACAAACACACACAACGTCCTCAGCACCAACAAACACACACAACGTCCTCAGCACCAACAAACACACACAACGTCCTCAGCACCAACAAACACACACAACGTCCTCAGCACCAACAAACACACATACAACATCCTCAGCACCAACAAACAAATACAACGTCCTCAGCACTAACAAACACACACAACGTCCTCAGCACCAACAAACACACACAACGTCCTCAGCACCAACACACACACACAACGTTCTCAGCACCAACAAACACACACAACGTCCTCAGCACCAACAAACAAACACAACGTTCTCAGCACCAACAAACACACACAACGTCCTCAGCACCAACAAACAAACACAACGTCCTCAGCACCAACAAACACACACAACGTCCTCAGCACCAACAAACACACACAACGTCCTCAGCACCAACAAACACACATACAACATCCTCAGCACCAACAAACAAACACAACGTTCTCAGCACCAACAAACACACAACGTCCTCAGCACCAACAAACAAACACAACGTTCTCAGCACCAACAAACAAACACAACGTCCTCAGCACCAACAAACAAACACAACGTTCTCAGCACCAACAAACAAACACAACATCCTCAGCACCAACAAACAAATACAACGTCCTCAGCACTAACAAACACACACAACGTCCTCAGCACCAACAAACACACACAACGTCCTCAGCACCAACAAACACACAACATCCTCAGCACCAACAAACACACAACATCCTCAGCACCAACAAAAACACACATCCTCAGCACCAACACACACACACACAACTCCTCAGCACAACACACACACACGACCAACATCCTCAGCACCAACAACACACAACTCCTCAGCACCAACAAACACACACAACGTCCTCAGCACCAACAAACACACACAAGCACGTCCTCAAGCACCAACAAACACACACACACGTCCTCAGCACCAACAAACACACACAACATCATCAAGCACCAACAACACCACACAACAAGTCCTCAGCACAACAAACCACACAACGTCCTCAGCACCACAACACCACATCCTCAGCACCAACAAACACACAACGTCCTCAGCACAACAAACACACACAACGTCCTCAGCACCAACAAACACACACAACGTCCTCAGCACCAACAAACACACAACATCCTCAGCACCAACAAACACACAACATCCTCAGCACCAACAAACACACACAACGTCCTCAGCACCAACAAACACACACAACGTCCTCAGCACCAACAAACACACACAACGTCCTCAGCACCAACACACACACAACGTCCTCAGCACCAACAAACACACAACATCCTCAGCACCAACACACACACACAACGTCCTCAGCACCAACAAACACACAACATCCTCAGCACCAACACACACACACAACGTCCTCAGCACCAACAAACACACAACATCCTCAGCACCAACACACACACAACGTCCTCAGCACCAACAAACACACAACATCCTCAGCACCAACACACACACAACGTCCTCAGCACCAACAAACACACAACGTCCTCAGCACCAACAAACACACACAACGTCCTCAGCACCAACACACACAACGTCCTCAGCACCAACAAACACACACAACGTCCTCAGCACCAACAAACACACAACATCCTCAGCACCAACAAACACACAACATCCTCAGCACCAACAAACACACACAACGTCCTCAGCACCAACAAACACAACGTCCTCAGCACCAACAAACACACACAACGTTCTCAGCACCAACAAACACAACGTCCTCAGCACCAACAAACACACACAACGTCCTCAGCACCAACAAACACACACACAACATCCTCAGCACCAACACACACACACAACGTCCTCAGCACCAACAACACACACACAACAGTCCTCAGCACCAACAAACACATACAACGTCCTCAGCACCAACAAACACACACAACATCCTCAGCACCAACAAACACACACAACGTCCTCAGCACCAACACACACACACAACGTCCTCAGCACCAACAAACACACACAACGTCCTCAGCACCAACAAACACACACAACGTCCTCAGCACCAACACACACACAACATCCTCAGCACCAACAAACACACACACACAACGTCCTCAGCACACAACATGCTCAGCACCAACAAACACACACAACGTCCTCAGCACCAACACACACAACGTCCTCAGCACCAACAAACACAACGTCCTCAGCACCAACAAACACAACGTCCTCAGCACCAACAAACACACACAACGTCCTCAGCACCAACAAACACAACGTCCTCAGCACCAACAAACACACACAACGTCCTCAGCACCAACAAACACACACAACGTCCTCAGCACCAGAAACACACACAACGTCCTCAGCACCAACAAACACCACACAACGTCCTCAGCACCAACAAACACACACAACGTCCTCAGCACCAACAAACACACACAACGTCCTCAGCACCAACAAACACACACAACGTCCTCAGCACCAACAAACACACACAACGTCCTCAGCACCAACAAACACACACAACGTCCTCAGCACCAACAAACCACACAACGTCCTCAGCACCAACAAACACACACAACGTCCTCAGCACCAACAAACAACACACAACGTCCTCAGCACCAAACACACACACAACGTCCTCAGCACCAACAAACACACACACAACGTCCTCAGCCACCAGCAGCACCAACAAACACACAACGTCCTCAGCACCAACACACACACACAACGTCCTCAGCACCAACAAACACAACGTCCCTCAGCACCAACAAACACAACGTCCTCAGCACCAACAAACACACACAACGTCCTCAGCACCAACAAACACACACAACGTCCTCAGCACCAACAAACACACACAAACGTCCTCAGCACCAACAAACACACACAACGTCCTCAGCACCAACAAACACACACAACGTCCTCAGCACCAACAAACACACACACAACGTCCTCAGCACCAACAAACACACACAACGTCCTCAGCACCAACAACACACACACCAACGTCCTCAGCACCAACAAACAACACAACGTCCTCAGCACCAACAAACACAACGTTCTCAGCACCAACAAACACACACAACGTCCTCAGCACCAACAAACAACACACAACGTCCTCAGCACCAACACACACAACGTCCTCAGCACCAACAAACACAACGTTCTCAGCACCAAGAAACACACACAACGTCCTCAGCACCAACAAACACACATACAACATCCTCAGCACCAACAAACAAACACACAACGTCCTCAGCACCAACAAACACACACACAACGTCCTCAGCACCAACAAACACACACAACGTCCTCAGCACCAACAAACACACACAACTTCCTCAGCACCAACAAACAAACACAACATCCTCAGCACCAACAAACAACACAACGTCCTCAGCACCAACAAACACACACAACGTCCTCAGCACCAACACACACAACGTCCTCAGCACCAACAAACACACACAACATCCTCAGCACCAACAAACAAACACAACGTCCTCAGCACCAACAAACACACACAACGTCCTCAGCACCAACAACACACACAACGTCCTCAGCACCAACAAACACACACAACATCCTCAGCACCAACAAACACACACAACGTCCTCAGCACCAACAAACACACACAACGTCCTCAGCACCAACAACACACACAACGTCCTCAGCACCAACAAACACACAACGTCCTCAGCACCAACAAAACACATACAACGTCCTCAGCACCACAAACACAACACAACGTCCTCAGCACCAACAAACACACAACGTCCTCAGCACCAACAAACACACACAACGTCCTCAGCACCAACAAACACACACAACGTCCTCAGCACCAACAAACACACACAACGTCCTCAGCACCAACAAACACACACAACGTCCTCAGCACCAACATCATACACACAACGTCCTCATCACCAACAAACACACACAACATCCTCAGCACCAACAAACACACACAACGTCCTCAGCACCAACAAACACACACACAACGTCCTCAGCACCAACAAACACACACACAACGTCCTCAGCACCAACAAACACACACAACGTCCTCAGCACCAACAAACGCACACAACGTCCTCAGCACCAACAAACACACACAACGTCCTCAGCAACCAACAAACACACACACAACGTCCCTCAGCACCAACAAACACACCACACAACGTCCTCAGCACCAACAAACACACACACAACATCCTCAGCACACACACAACGGTCCTCAGCAACAACAAACACACACAACGTCCTCGAGCTACCAACAGAACAGACACACTAACCGTCCTCAAGCACCAACATAATACCACACAACGTCCTTCAGCACCCAACAAACACACACAACGTCCTCAGCACCAACAAACACACACAACGTCCGCAGCACCAACAACAAACACAACGTCCTCAGCACAACACACACACACATCAACGTCCTCAGCACCAACAAACCACACACAACGTCCTCAGAACCAACAAACACACAGCAACGTCCTCAGCAAACCAACAAACACACACACCAACGTCCTCAGCACCAACAAACACACACACAACATCCTCAGCACCAACAAACACACACAACGTCCTCAGCACCAACAAACACACACAACGTCCTCAGCACCAACAAACATACACAACGTCCTCAGCACCAACAAACACACACAACGTCCTCAGCACCAACAAACACACACACACAACATACAATGGTCACTACACGCTAAATTACTTAAAAAAAATCACAACCCGAGCTAATTTAAGTCTTAACAACCCTCAATCACCCTCTGTAGGGTTATTAAGACCACAATAACTGACTGTCAACCAATAACTATAATATTGTCGTCTAATGTTGTTATTGTTGTTAAAGATTCGCTACTTGGAACAAAGTGCCAAGTAGCACGGGCTATGGTGAGCCCGGAGTGCCTTTTTCTTAGTCCTCTAAACTGTATGTGTGTGTATGTGCAATATATATAGGCATATAGTGAGATGTTGGTGACATCTCTTGGCCTATATATTCTCCCAGGGTAGGCCTATACATTTGATTTAGGCCTATACAAAGATTTATAAGTTAATGGTGAAGTTACACACTCACTGCTCGGCGCGTTTCCTTTGACAAGGTAATTAATATAATAATAATATAATATAATTTCACAGGAAAAAATGTATTAAATTATTTATCACTAAGAGTTAACGTGTTCGACGTTTTCTATGGGTCTAACGTTTTCTCGGAGTCTGGCGTTTTCTATGGGGTCCGGCGTTTTCTATGGGTCCCGACGTTTTCTATGGGGTCCCGACGTTTTCTATGGGGTCCCGACGTTTTCTATGGGTCCCGACGTTTTCTATGGGTCTAACGTTTTCTCTGAGTCTGGCGTTTTCTATAGGGTATCGACGTTTTCTATGGGGTACCGACGTTTTCTATAGTTTGCAGAGAGGAGAAGGTATATCACAAGACACTT
>NC_091153.1:41001162-41023662 GCF_040958095.1 Procambarus clarkii
ACAACTAACAGAGGCACTTGACAGTCAACAAACAACTGACAGAGGCACTTGACAGGCACTAGCAATTAACAGAGGCACTTGACAGTCAACAAACAACTGACAGAGACACTTGACAGCCAACTAGTAACTGACAGAGACACTTGACAGCCAACTAGTAACTGACAGAGACACTTGACAGCCAACAAACAACTGACAGAGGCACTTGACAGCCAACTAGTAACTGACAGAGACACTTGACAGCCAACAAACAACTGACAGAGGCACTTGACAGCCAACAAACACCTGACAGAGGCACTTGACAGTCAACAAACAACTGACAGAGGCACTTGACAGCCAACTAGTAACTGACAGAGACACTTGACAGCCAACAAACAACAGAGGCACTTGACAGCCAACAAACACCTGACAGAGGCACTTGACAGCTGTCACGTAGTCATAAGGCCAACTGTCAACAGGCAGCAATGTACCTTTACCTAAAAGTCTTCTTTAATTGTCACAAAGTTCTGGTTTAATGGCGTTCGTCTCACAACATTATTCATTAACTTTTTTTTCACTCCAAAGTTTTTTCTCTCAGCTTGTCCAAGAAAGGACAGCGTCTGTAAGATAATGTTTGTACTACAAGGTAGACTTGAGTGCTTTTCTAACTACTAAACTAACTGCTTTTCTACATTCTAACAACTAAGCTAACTGCTTTTCTTCATTCTAACTAGTAAACTAACTGCTTTTCTACATTCTAACTACTAAGCTAACTGCTTTTCTACATTCTAACTAGTAAACTAACTGCTTTTCTACATTCTAACTAGTAAACTAACTGCTTTTCTACATTCTAACTAGTAAACTAACTGCTTTTCTTCATTCTAACTACTAAACTAACTGCTTTTCTACATTCTAACTACTAAACTAACTGCTTTTCTACATTCTAACTAGTAAACTAACTGCTTTTCTACATTCTAACTAGTAAACTAACTGCTTTTCTACATTCTAACTACTAAGCTAACTGCTTTTCTTCATTCTAACTAGTAAACTAACTGCTTTTCTACATTCTAACTACTAAGCTAACTGCTTTTCTTCATTCTAACTAGTAAACTAACTGCTTTTCTACATTCTAACTACTAAGCTAACTGCTTTTCTTCATTCTAACTAGTAAACTAACTGCTTTTCTACATTCTAACTAGTAAACTAACTGCTTTTCTTCATTCTAACTACTAAGCTAACTGCTTTTCTTCATTCTAACTAGTAAACTAACTGCTTTTCTACATTCTAACTACTAAGCTAACTGCTTTTCTTCATTCTAACTAGTAAACTAACTGCTTTTCTTCATTCTAACTACTAAGCTAACTGCTTTTCTTCATTCTAACTAGTAAACTAACTGCTTTTCTTCATTCTAACTACTAAGCTAACTGCTTTTCTTCATTCTAACTAGTAAACTAACTGCTTTTCTTCATTCTAACTACTAAGCTAACTGCTTTTCTTCATTCTAACTACTAAGCTAACTGCTTTTCTACATTCTAACTAGTAAACTAACTGCTTTTCTACATTCTAACTACTAAGCTAACTGCTTTTCTTCATTCTAACTACTAAACTAACTGCTTTTCTACATTCTAACTACTAAGCTAACTGCTTTTCTTCATTCTAACTAGTAAACTAACTGCTTTTCTACATTCTAACTACTAAGCTAACTGCTTTTCTACATTCTAACTAGTAAACTAACTGCTTTTCTACATTCTAACTAGTAAACTAACTGCTTTTCTACATTCTAACTAGTAAACTAACTGCTTTTCTACATTCTAACTACTAAACTAACTGCTTTTCTACATTCTAACAACTAAGCTAACTGCTTTTCTTCATTCTAACTAGTAAACTAACTGCTTTTCTACATTCTAACAACTAAGCTAACTGCTTTTCTTCATTCTAACTACTAAACTAACTGTTTTTCTACATTCTAACAACTAAACTAACTGCTTTTCTTCATTCTAACTACTAAGCTAACTGCTTTTCTTCATTCTAACTAGTAAACTAACTGCTTTTCTACATTCTAACAACTAAGCTAACTGCTTTTCTACATTCTAACTACTAAACTAACTGTTTTTCTACATTCTAACTAGTAAACTAACTGCTTTTCTTCATTCTAACTAGTAAACTAACTGTTTTTCTACATTCTAACTAGTAAACTAACTCAAACAAATCATTTCTTTATGTATTATACAGCTAGCCACACAGGTATCGTCTGTGAAGGAGGTGGGTATTACCTTAGCTGACAGGGTTCGACGCTTGCCGGGGCCAGATGCACGGAGCCGTTACGCAAGCACTTACGAACCTGTACATCTTTTCTCAATCTTTGGCGGCTTTGTTTACAATTATTAAGCAGTTAATGAGCCCCGAAGCACCAGGAGGCTGTTTATAACAATATCAACAGTTGATTGGCAAGTTTTCATGCTTGTAAACTGTTTAATAAATGTAACCAAAGCCGTCGAAGATTGAGGAAAGATGTACAGGTTCGTAAGTACTTGCGTAACTGCTTCATGAATCTGGTCCCAGGTTCGTAAGTACTTGCGTAACTGCTTGGTGAATCTGGCCTCAGGAACTGATGGGTCAGTCAGGTATAGAATCAGAGCGCTAGCCAGGTATGTAGGCTTGAACACACCTGCTCCAGCGACCAGTCAGTCGTACAGGTGTAGGGGACACGAAGACAGTTGCATCACGAGGACTTATCACTAGACAGCGAGCCAGACACAACAGTCTAACGGAACAGTGTCTCTAAACTACTGAATAAGAAGTCGTTTCTCTGATCTGACTGTCGGCACCACACCAGAGGAGGTCATTATCAGGAGAAAGTGCACTTGTTGTTGTTTAAGATCCAGCTACTAGGAACAAAACGTTCCAAGTAGCACGGTCTATGGTGAGCCCGTAGTGGACTTACCTGGCACAGGAGCGGGGCAAGTAGCACGGGCTATGGTGAGCCCGTAGTGGACCTACCTGGCACAGGAGCGGGGCAAGTAGCACGGGCTATGGTGAGCCCGTAGTGGACCTACCTGGCACAGGAGCGGGGCAAGTAGCACGGGCTATGGTGAGCCCGTAGTGGACTTACCTGGCACAGGAGCAAGGCAAGTAGCACTGGCTATGGTGAGCCCGTAGTGGACCTACCTGGCACAGGAGCGGGGCAAGTAGCACGGGCTATGGTGAGCCCGTAGTGGACTTACCTGGCACAGGAGCGGGGCAAGTAGCACGGGCTATGGTGAGCCCGTAGTGGACTTACCTGGCACAGGAGCGGGGCAAGTAGCACGGGTTATGGTGAGCCCGTAGTGGACTTACCTGGCACAGGAGCGGGGCAAGTAGCACGGGTTATGGTGAGCCCGTAGTGGACTTACCTGGCATAGGAGCAAGGCAAGTAGCACGGGCTATGGTGAGCCCGTAGTGGACCTACCTGGCACAGGAGCGGGGCAAGTAGCACGGGCTATGGTGAGCCCGTAGTGGACTTACCTGGCACAGGAGCGGGGCAAGTAGCACGGGCTATGGTGAGCCCGTAGTGGACTTACCTGGCACAGGAGCGGGGCAAGTAGCACGGGTTATGGTGAGCCCGTAGTGGACTTACCTGGCACAGGAGCGGGGCAAGTAGCACGGGTTATGGTGAGCCCGTAGTGGACTTACCTGGCACAGGAGCGGGGCAAGTAGCACGGGTTATGGTGAGCCCGTAGTGGACTTACCTGGCACAGGAGCGGGGCAAGTAGCACGGGCTATGGTGAGCCCGTAGTGGACTTACCTGGCACAGGAGCGGGGCAAGCAGCACGGGCTATGGTGAGCCCGTAGTGGACTTACCTGGCACAGGAGCGGGGCAAGCAGCACGGGCTATGGTGAGCCCGTAGTGGACTTACCTGGCACAGGAGCGGGGCAAGTAGCACGGGCTATGGTGAGCCCGTAGTGGACTTACCTGGCACAGGAGCGGGGCAAGTAGCACGGGCTATGGTGAGCCCGTAGTGGACTTACCTGGCACAGGAGCGGGGCCAGTAGCACGGGCTATGGTGAGCCCGTAGTGGACTTACCTGGCACAGGAGCGGGGCAAGTAGCACGGGCTATGGTGAGCCCGTAGTGGACTTACCTGGCACAGGAGCGGTGCAAGTAGCACGGGCTATGGTGAGCCCGTAGTGGACTTACCTGGCACAGGAGCGGGGCAAGTAGCACGGGCTATGGTGAGCCCGTAGTGGACTTACCTGGCACAGGAGCGGTGCAAGTAGCACGGGCTATGGTGAGCCCGTAGTGGACTTACCTGGCACAGGAGCGGGGCAAGTAGCACGGGCTATGGTGAGCCCGTAGTGGACTTACCTGGGACAGGAGCGGCGCTGTAACTGTGAGAGAGAGGCAGGAGTGTCCTTTAGGACTATATAGCACTGGGAAGGGGTTAGGATAAGGATTTGGGATGGGACGGGAGAAAGGAATGGTGGCCAAACACTTGTGGACGGTCGGGGATTGAACGCCGACCTGCATGAAGCGAGACCGTCGCTCTACCGTCCAGCCCAACCACTTGGGCTGGACGGAAGCTCAACCACTTGGTGCTAAAAAGTCATAGCACTTTTTCAAAGATGTTTCTAACAATGTTATTGTTATTAATGTATAAATTCTTGCATCTGCTTAATTTCTTCCTTTGTACAGCAGCTTGATCTCCACTGAACAAATCCACAAGGGCCGTGACGAGGATTCGAACCTGCGTCCGAGAGCATCCCAGACGCTGCCTTAATCGACTGAGCTACGACATGGTCAAAAGAAGTTGAAACCGAAGTTCTACTGAACTTACTGGATCCTGCAGCCTCTCCGAGACACAAACCAGCATTTGGCTTGTAAGTTCAGTAGAACTTCGGTTTCAACTGCTTTTGACCATGTCGTAGATCAGTCGATTAAGGCAGCGTCTGGGATGTTCTCGGACGCAGGTTCGAATCCTCGTCACGACCCTTGTGGATTTGTTCATTTGATGCATCAAGCTATTGTGATTTCTGTGTGTAAAACAGAATCGTTCTGTATTCTAGATTCTGTATAGGAAAAGAAGTATTTTGAGTTCTTATCCATTTCACTGATGGCCAATTTTTGCTTCTCCTTGTGCAGGCGACGAGTCACAATAACGGGGCTGAAGTATGTTGACCAGACCACACACTAGAAGGTGAAGGGACGACGACGTTTCGCTCCGTCCTGGACCATTCTCAAGTCGAAGACCACACACTAGAAGGTGAAGGGACGACGACGTTTCGGTCCGTCCTGGACCATTCTCAAGTCGAAGACCACACACTAGAAGGTGAAGGGACGACGACGTTTCGGTCCGTCCTGGACCATTCTCAAGTCGATTGCTTCTCCTTGATTTGATACCATTCTTACAGCTTTAGTTCGACTGCGTCTGTTTCTCTACATAGTCTTCCTTGTCGTTCTTGGGATAGAGTTATTCTGTTATTTGTTTGCTTCGCCTTTATAATAACGTTTCGGTAGGTTTGGTTACGGTGTGATGTTCTCAAACATGTGAAATATGACATTCAGAATCTATTTCAGTATCCCCTAGAGTTGCATTTACAGAAAACCAAATTTTTCAGACTGTTTCAAAGAAAACGAGTATAGACTTTTATATTTTAAACCAATGATTTGATTTACAATAAAGATATAACTTGAGAATATTTTCTGTTTAGAACAAAAGTTCACTTGCCAGTTTACAAGTAGAGTAACATTGGAACCGTAATATGTTTTCGTTCGTTATGACTGTGAAGAGGCGGGTCCAAGAGCTACAGTCGGCCTCCAATAACGGCACACACACGCGCGCGCGTGCGCCACAAAGAACCCTACGGCCCGTAGGGGGGTGTGTCCCTGTCACTCTCAAAGGTCAAGCGAGCCTCCGTGTCTCTAGGAAGAGAAGGGAGGGGTTCTGGGGCGGTGGAGGGGGGGGGGGTGAGGGGAGGTAAGGGGGGGGGGAGGGTGAGGGAAGCCCGGATAAACACAACAGAAGTGAAAGTGGTCCGTTTGGTTAGGGCGGAAGCAATTGGGGAGGTGCGGGGGGGGGGGGTAGAGGGATGGAGTATAGAGGGAGGTAGAGATGGAGAGAGAAGGATGGGTGGGAAGGTAGAGGAGCCGGAGGATGAGTAGGAAGCTGTGATAGTAACAGGGGGGGGAAAGAGGATGGATAGTATAGGATTGAGAGGGATAGTGTGATGGTGCAGAGTGGTGAGATAGGGAGGGACTTGGGTAGGGGTCAAGGGTAGATTATGAGGGAGGGGGGGGGCAGTATCAGGGGAAGGTTACCTGGGCACAGGAGTGTTAGGGACAAGGACACCCCTAGGTTACCTATAGGGGGTGATAGGGACAAGGTACAAGGTAGGGGGTCTGAGGGGGACAAGGAGCCATAGGCTTTGTCTCATGTGAGAGGGGGGTAGATTTTTTCGGTGGGGGTTGAGTGAGGAGGGAGGGGGGACTCTTGGGGGGTGTTGTGGGTGGGGGAAGTTGAGACAGGGACTCTTAGGGGCCAGATTCACGAAGCAGTTACGCAAGCACTTACGAACGTGTACATCTTTCCTCAATCTTTGACGGCTTTGGTTACATTTATGAAACAGTTTACAAGCATGAAAACTTGCCAATCAACTGTTGTTATTGTTATAAACAGCCTCCTGGTGCTTCGGAGCTCATTAACTGTTTAATAATTGTAAACAATGCCGCCAAAGATTGAGAAAAGATGTACAGGTTCGTAAGTGGTTGCGTAACTGCTTCGTGAATCTGGCTCCAGGTTCGTAAGTGGTTGCGTAACTGCTTCGTGAATCTGGCTCCAGGTTCGTAAGTGCTGGCGTAACTGCTTCGTGAATCTGGTTCCAGGTTCGTAAGTGGTTGCGTAACTGCTTCGTGAATCTGGTTCCAGGTTCGTAAGTGCTGGCGTAACTGCTTCGTGAATCTGGCCCCTGAGTACCAATATGTCACCAGCAGAAACACCAATGAATCAGTACTGGAACCTTTCCTGATGATGCTGTATGTAAATAATCTTACTCTCCCTCCTCCCTCCCTCCTCCATGTATGCTGCCGACACTTAACCAATCCTCCAGAACGTGTATAACACATTATACACACTTATACAACACCAAGAAGGTGATTACATACTTAGGGTGATTACGCAACACCTGGAAGGAATGTTTATCTTGACAACCACAGAACGAAGCTACAGAAAACTGAGGGATATGGTACCAGACGCGCCCCCAGGCCTGAGAGAGAGAGAGAGAGAGAGAGAGAGAGAGAGAGAGAGAGGCAGAGGGAGACAGAGAGACAGAGAGAGAGAGACACAGAGAGAGAGAGAGAGAGAGAGAGAGAGAGAGAGAGAGAGAGAGAGAGAGAGAGAGAGAGAGAGAGAGAGAGAGAGAGAGAGAGAGAGAGAGACAGAGGGAGACAGAGAGAGAGAGAGAGAGAGAGAGAGAGAGAGAGAGAGAGAGAGATTCCTCTCAAAATAATATAAAAATAATTGAATCTCACACCACTGGCAGAAAGAACAGTTGGAGAAGGCCTAAGTCCTCTTACGGTCTAAGATTTCCTTGACGATTGTGTATTTGCGACAAGATCTCCCACCTTCAAGAATAGTTTAATAATAATCATTTGTATTCACAAGAAGGTACAATGGGTTGGTGAGAGTACATAAGAATGGTATTTTTACCTAATTGTAAAGCCGCTAAGATGCATAGCGTTTCCGGCAAGTCCTTAATCTAACATCTTAAGGTGAAAAGGTACATTGTAGCAAAATGTTATAACAACATACAACTGTACAACAGTTGTAACCCTTCAAGAGTACAAGGGTAGAGTACAACAGTTGTAACCCTTCAAGAGAGAGTACAAGGGTAGAGTACAACAGTTGTAACCCTTCAAGAGAGAGTACAAGGGTAGAGTACAACAGTTGTAACCCTTCAAGAGAGAGTACAAGGGTAGAGTACAACAGTTGTAACCCTTCAAGAGAGAGTACAAGGGTAGAGTACAACAGTTGTAACCCTTCAAGAGAGAGTACAAGGGTAGAGTACAACAGTTGTAACCCTTCAAGAGAGAGTACAAGGGTAGAGTACAACAGTTGTAACCCTTCAAGAGAGAGTACAAGGGAAGAGTACAACAGTTGTAACCCTTCAAGAGAGAGTACAAGGGTAGAGTACAACAGTTGTAACCCTTCAAGAGAGAGTACAAGGGTAGAGTATAACAGTTGTAACCCTTCAAGAGAGAGTACAAGGGTAGAGTACAACAGTTGTAACCCTTCAAGAGACAGTACAAGGGAAGAGTACAACAGTTGTAACCCTTCAAGAGAGAGTCTGAGTCTGTGTATGGCTACTGCAATGTCTCTGGATATCTTTTTGTCAGGGGTGAAAGAGTAGTTCCCAGTGGCTTGTTCGTACCATATCACAGTGGATCTGCCTTCCGCTACTTTGGCTCTGTGGCGACTTTTGATAGTTGGGAATATTTTCTTCTTGATTTGCTCCTTAATCTGTGAAAAACTTGGAGGTATTTGAACCTGTACAGCAGGTAGAGCAGTGGCAGTTTTTGCTAGTGAGTCTGCCTTATCATTACCATCTATGCCAATGTGACTAGGTATACAATTTAGGGTGATTGACAACCCTAGATTATGGGCTTCTTTTCCTATATGTTGGTTTTCTGTGATGAGTTGTATATTATCTCTGTGCTGGCTTGATAACAATGTCTGTAGCGAAGATTTAGAGTCGGTATGAATGATGACATCATGTAAATTATTCTCAATTGCATAATTTATGGCCTCTTTCAGGGCATATAATTCTGTTTGCAATGTTGAGCACCCACTATTCATGCTCCAGTAAGCTTCATGGTTGGTAGTGTAAACTGCTGCTCCAGCAGAACCTCTTTCTTGATCAACTGATCCGTCTGTGAAGATGTGAGTCGTTGTGATTGATGATTGATGAAGATTAAGCCACCCAAAAGGTGGCACGGGCATGAATAGCCCGTAAGAGTCGTTGTGGGTCTTGAGATGGTTTCCATTTGTTGTTCTATGACTGCTTTGAGCTTCTGCGAGTCACATGCTGATTTTTTAACTGGTAATCCTTCAGTGATTATCTTTAGACTCGATTCTTCCCATGGTACTGATACTGGTACTGGCTGACGAGAGTGTTGATGTTAAATTTTAGTCATTTAAGTTTTTCCAGCCCGAAACGCTTTGCGTAATTGTGGCTTTAGGCATTGTATGTACTAGCTCTATCTATAAATCCATCACTCTTTGTAAAATCTCTTGTATGTATGTACCTTACCTAAATAAACATTTGATTTGATTTGATTTGATATGGTCTATCTTCCCCTTTGCTTTTAATGGTCCATTTCAAGTCCACTCTCTCTAGCATCTTAACCAGATTATCCGTCCATGCACTTGTTCTATATTAAATGTTTTTTTCTAAAAGGATCTCTGTATGCTGTCTTTGATTGCCAGCCTGGCGGTTGTTCCAGTAAGTTTACCTATTATGGCGGCTATCCTTTGTTTCATCCTGTTTTCTAATGCTGGTAAATTGGTTTCCATTCTAAGGTTCTCTCTACGCGTCCATATAGGTGCTCCCAGCATTGTTCTCAGAGCATCATTTTGAGACACTTCCAGTTTCTCCCATTGGTTATCACTGAGGGATGTAGGAGCAGGGGCAGCGTAGTCGACGAGTGACCTAACTGCTTGAACGTAGTACATTTTGAGTACTGGTAGAGATGCACCCTCTCTAAGACTGGTCAGGGAGCGCAAAGCTGAGTTTCTGGCTTTACAACGTTGCCGAAGATATTCAATTTCTTGAGTGAATTTCAACTGGTTGTCTATTATGACTCCAAGGTATTGAAAAGAGGTAACCCACTCAATTTCTTGTCCTTATATTATAAGTCTGATGTCTTGAGTTCTCATTATAACGGCAATTGCTTTGGTTTTATTGCTCCCCACCCCCCCCCCCTTTCCCCCCCGGTCGTGGTAGATGGGTAAATATATACTTTCTGGGATCGTGAGATGATAATGGTGATAATGAGATGATAATAGTGATAATGAGAAGATAATAGCATTCTCAGTGAATGGCGGCCACTTGAGACCGTCAGCGGTGGTTTTCAGTTCAATAAACTGATGTGGCGTTATTATCTGCTAAAGTAATATAGATACTTAGGAAAGTATCTATATTAAACAGTTACTTGTAGTCACGATGGCACAGTCCCCCCTTGACTCTTGTGGTAGTTCTCTCATGTGTGTATTATTTTACCATGTGTTTTTTATGCTGTCTACGTGTTTGTTCTAGTGAAAATAATATTTTATAATGTAACTAGTTACAATTGGCCCTGATTCTCTCTGTCTGTCTGTCTGTCTCTCTCTCTCTCTCTCTCTCTCTCTCTCTCTCTCTCTCTCTCTCTCTCTCTCTCTCTCTCTCTCTCTCTCTCTCTCTCTCTCTCTCTCTCACACCCATTCTCCCTACCATTCTCTCTCCCGTTCTCTCTCCCAGTGGGTAGACGGGTAACCCTTCTAAAGTATCTGTTTGTACGAGTGAATGTTGGTTTCTCTGTCTGTACGAGGTCGGAGGCCAGACGCCCGGGACTAGCCTCACCCAACTTGGCAGGGTGGATATTCCGGGGTACGGGACGGACATAGGCTGGTCGGGGTCAGACCTATTGGGCCTGTCTCGACGGGCTCTGGCATAAGGGACTCCCAGCTACAGGGAGGGCAGGAAGTGCTGTTATTGCTCATCAGCCCGATGGCAGCACAATTCAAAGGAATATCTGAATTAGTAACTGGGCATCCATAATGCAAGCCGAGTTGGTAGCAATACTGGTAGCACTCGAAATTATTGACAACACTGAAGTAGACAGCTTAATTATTTCCGACTCCCTTTCCTCACAACGAGCAATAAACAGTTTGCAATCAAGTAATAACGTGCTTGTCTTGGAAGCTAGACGTAGATATATAAGAATACTTAGCAAGAGGGTAAATATAAAAATGTTGTGGATTCCTTTTCACATTGGCATGCAGGAACATGACAAAGTTGACGCCCTTGCTAAGGCTGCAGTAAATAAAGACAGTATTGAATGGAATCTTGAGTTATCAAATAGGTCCCTTAAAAGTGTCATTAGACGAGAACTCCTAGATGGATTTGAAGAAAGTAGAACAGTGCAAACTGGAACTAGCAGGTCCATTGTTCATCACAATGAAATGTGTGAAGTAAAACATGTGTATGGGGCAAGTAACAAAGTCAGTAGACTAACAGATGTTGTCACAGCTCATATAAGACTTGGCTACATGTATCTCTGGCAGTTTGGCTTGTATAGGGATCTAGATGAAGTAAAGTGTAAAGTGTGTGGACAAAGACAGGGACACACACTCGAACACTATATCTTGGATTGTAGTAAAATTGAGCCATTTAGAGATAAATCTAAGCTCATTCTGCATGATATGGCAACCTATCTTATTACCATGGATAAATTACCTGAAATCCTTGCACTGTACCCATATTTTGCTTCCAGTAGATGAACGACATATGAGATTAAGAAACAAGTAGTGTATTGTGAAGACTAATAATAAACAGAAGCTACCCTATGACTCTGTAATATCCCCATTGTCCAAACAATTATGTATTAGCGATAAGACCTACCATAATGTATGATGACTTACTGTAAATATATAACTCTTGAAATAGCACTTTCTCTGTAACTAGCTGACATTGTATCTATAAGGTGTGAAGGATAGATGAAATTGTTTATGTAATAATCTAAGATGAGGTCTGATAAAGACCTTTTGTGCCCTCTGTAATGCTTTTTGCGCTACCGCTCACAGGATGGGTATGGGGTGTACGATAAACTAGCCGCCACCGGCAGCACCAATCAAGGACTCTCCCACATCAAAGAAAGTGGGTGGCAGAGTCCCTAGATTTTATGGTATATAAATAAATGGAAATATCTGCTCGAGGTTAGAAGCCAGATGGGAAAGACAGTGGGGGGGGGGCTAGAGGAGTGAAGGGTAGAGGGGAGCAGAGAAGGGGAAATGATTGGAAGAGGGGAGATGGGAGAGAAGTGGCATCAGGGGAAAAAGAAACTCTGCCCATTTGTTTCGGCTTCGGTTGGGAATGGAACCCGGGCCCTAAGGACTACGACCCCCGAGCGCTGTCCACTCAGCCGCGAGGCCCCCCAGTGTATGCGTGTGTGCATGTACTCACCTATTTGTGCCTGCAGGATCGAGCTCTATCTCTTGGACCCCGCTTTTCCAGACGTTGGTTGTCTAATGCAATGATTCCTGACCTATTTTCCTATCATATCTGCTTTTAAAATTATGAATGGAGTTAGCCTCTACAACCTTTAGGTCATATCCTTTAGGTCATAACATTTACTCACTAACCTTATGCTAAATGAAAACTTTCTAACATCTCTATGACACATCTGAGTCTCAAGCTTCCATCCCTGCCCCCTTGTTCTGTTGTTATTCATTGTAAACATTTCCTCTCTTTCCACCCTGACAATGCCTAGTATTTTATATGTCTTTATCATGTCACCCCCTCTCCTTCCTTCTTTCTAACGTCGTCAGGTTTAGTTCCTTCAGTCTCCCTTCGTACCTCATCCCTCGCAGCTCTGGGACGAGTCTCGGTGCAATCTTCTGCACCTTTTCGAGCTTCCTTGTGTTTATTTATAAGATGGGGGCTCCAGGATGGGTCGGCATACTCTAAGACTGGCCTCACGTAGTGTACTCAGCTAGTTGTGATTGCGGGGGTTGAGCTTTGGCTCTCTGGCCCCGCCTCTGTATAGAGTCAACTGTACCTCCCTCCTGGCGGGCGCCAGGTGACCTTTCCGGTGGTGGGGGAGTGGAGGCCCCCATACGCCAGCTCTGGCCTTGGCTGTTGGAACTGCTATCATTTCCATGAAATTCCTACCTAGGGTGTGTATGTACTCACCTAGTTGTGCTTGCGGGGGTTGAGTTCTGGCTCTTTGGTCCCGCCTCTCAACTGTCAATCAACAGGTGTACAGGTTCCTGAGCCTACTAGGCTCTATCATATCTACATTTGAAACTGTGTATGGAGTCAGCCTCCACCACATCACTGCCTAATGCATTCCAGCTGTCAACCACTCTGACACTGAAAAAGTTCTTTCTAACGTCCCTGTGGTTCATGTGGGTACTCAGTCTCCACCTGTGTCCCCTTGTTCGCGTCCCACCCGTGTTGAATAGTTTATCTTTATCTACCCTGTTATCTTTATCTACCCTGTTAATTCCTCTGAGAATTTTGTAGGTTATCTTCTTCTTGAGGTTATTTTATAATGATTTCGGGGCTTAGCGTCCCCGCGGCCCGGTCCTTGACCAGGGCCTTCTTTTTGTTACACATCCCCAGGAAGCAGCCCGTAGCAGCTGTCTAACTCCCAGGTACCTATTTACTGCTAGGTAACAGGAGCATCAGGGTGAAAGAAACATTTTGCCCATTTGTCTCCGCCTCCACCGGGGATCGAACCCGGAACCTTAGGACTCCGAATCCGAAGCGCTGTCCACCCATCTGTCAGGCGCCATAAATCATATCACGTCAGGTAGTGATCATGTCTCCCCTAACTCTTCTGTCTTCCAGTGTCATGAGATTTAGTTCCAGCAATCTTTCCTCGTAGCTCATACCCCTTAGCTCGCGTACTTGCCTGGTGGCATCCCTCTGAACCTTTTCCAACTTCGTTTTGTGTTTGACTAGATGTGGACTCCAGGCTGGAGCCGCATATTCCAGTATTGGTCTGATATATGTGGTATACAAGGTTCTGAAGGATTCCTTACACAAGTTTCTGAAGGCAGTGCTTATGTTTGCCAGCCTTGCATACGCTGCTGATGTTATTCTTTTGATGTGGACTTCAGTAGACAGGTCTGGTGAGATATCAACCGTCCAGACTCTTGAAGAATTTCCTCTCCCAGCTGGTACCTTGTGTTTGGCCTCCTGCTCCCTACGCCTATCTTCATCACTTTGCATTTGCTCGAGTTAAACTCTAGTAGCCCTTTCTTGGACCATTTCGTCAATCTGCCTATCCTTCTCTTTCTTGCATAATGCTTGTTGCTCGGTCATGGAATTTTATTAAACTTGTGAGGCACGACTTGCCTTCCCTAAACCCATGCTGGTGACGTGTTATAAAGTCTACCTGGCTTTTTCTCACGATCTTCCCCATCACCTTGCATGGTATACAAGTTAAGGACACCGGCTATAGGTTAGGGGACCTGCCTGTCCCCCTTTTTGTATATTGGGACTATGTTAGCTGTCTTCCAACTCTTTGGTAGGTCTCCTGTTACCAGTGACTTGTTATAGACCATAGATAGTGGCACGCAAAGTACTTATGCTCCCTCTTTTAGCATCCATGGTGAGATTCCAGCAGGTCCAGCAGCCTTAGTCACTTCTAGATCAGACAGATACCTCCCAGCCTTATCTCTGGTAATTTCAATATCTTGCAAGTCAGCTTAGATTGTCGCCACCCTTCTTAGTTCAGGGACTTATCCCTGTGTGTGTGTGTGTGTGTGTGTGTGTGTGTGTGTGTGTGTGTGTGTGTGTGTGTGTGTGTACTCACCTAGTTGTACTCACCTAGTTGTGTTTGCGGGGGTTGAGCTCTGGCTCTTTGGTCCCGCCTCTCAACCGTCAATCAACAGGTGTACAGGTTCCTGAGCCTATTGGGCTCTATCATATCTACACTTGAAACTGTGTATGGAGTCAGCCTCCACCACATCACTTCCTAATGCATTCCATTTGTCAACCACTCTGACACTAAAAAAAAGTTCTTTCTAATATCTCTGTGGCTCATTTGGGCACTCAGTTTCCACCTGTGTCCCCTTGTGCGTGTGCCCCTTGTGTTAAACAGCCTGTCTTTATCAACCCTGTCGATTCCCTTGAGAATCTTGAATGTGGTGATCATGTCCCCCCGAACTCTTCTGTCTTCCAACGAAGTGAGGTTTAATTCCTGTAGTCTCTCCTCGTAGCTCATACCTCTCAGCTCGGGTACTAGTCTGGTGGCAAACCTTTGAACCTTTTCCATTTTAGTCTTATGCTTGACTAGATATGGACTCCATGCTGGTGCCGCATACTCCAGGATTGGTCTGACATATGTGGTATATAATGTTCTGAAAGATTCCTTACACAAGTTTCTAAAGGCCGTTCTTATGTTAGCCAACCTGGCATATGCTGCTGCTGTTATCCTCTTGATATGAGCTTCAGGGGATAGGTCTGGCGTGATATCAACCCCCAAGTCTTTCTCTCTCTCTGACTCTTGAAGTATTTCATCTCCCAAGTGATACCTTGTATCTGGTCTCCTGCTTCCTACCCCTATCTTCATTACATTATATTTGCTTGGATTAAACTCTAACAGCCATTTGTTCGACCATTCCTGCAGCTTGTCCAGGTCTTCTTGAAGCCTCAAGCTGTCTTCCTCTGTCTTAATCCTTCTCATTATTTTGGCGTCGTCAGCAAGCATTGAGAGGAATGAGTCTATACCCTCTGGGAGATCATTTACGTATATCAGAAACAGGATAGGTCCAAGTACAGAGCCCTGTGGGACTCCACTGGTGACTTCACGCCAGTCTGAGGTCTCACCCCTCACTGTAACTCTCTGCTTCCTATTGTTTAGGTACTCCCTTGTCCACTGGAGCGCCCTACCAGTTACTCCTGCCTGTTTCTCCAGCTTATGCATCAACCTTTTATGGGGTACTGTGTCAAAGGCTTTCCGACAGTCCAAAAAAATGCAGTCCGCCCACCCTTCTCTTTCTTGTTTAATCTTTGTCACCTGATCATAGAATTCTATCAAGCCTGTAAGGCAAGATTTACCCTCCCTGAACCCATGTTGATGGGTTGTCACGAAGTCTCTTCTCTCCAGATGTGTTACAAGGTTTTTTCTCACAATCTTCTCCATCACCTTGCATGGTATACAAGTTAAGGACACTGGCCTGTAGTTCAGTGCCTCTTGTCTGTCACCCTTTTTGTATATTGGTACTACATTAGCAGTCTTCCATATTTCTGGTAGGTCCCCCGTTTCCAGTGACCTACTATACACTATGGAGAGTGGTAGGCAAAGTGCTCCTGCACACTCTTTCAATACCCATGGCGAGATTCCATCCGGCCCAACAGCTTTTCTCACATCCAGCTCCAATAGGTGCTTCTTGACCTCATCTCTTGTAATTTCGAACCTATCCAAGGTCACCTGGTTTGCTGCCACCTCTTCTAGCGCCGCGACATCTCCCTGTTCTATTGTAAAGACATCCTGGAACCTTTTGTTGAGTTCTTCACACACCTCTTTGTCATTCTCTGTGTACCTGTCCTCGCCCACCTTAAGTTTCATCACCTGTTCCTTCACTGTTGTCTTCCCCCTGATGTGACTGTGTAGTAGCTTTGGTTCGGTCTTGGCTTTATTAGCTATATCATTTTCATACCTTTTCTCAGCTGCTCTTCTCACACTGACATACTCGTTCCTGGTTCTCTGGTATATCTCTCTACTTTCTGGTGTTCTGTTATTACGGAAGTTCCTCCATGCCCTTTTGTTCAGCTCCTTTGCTTTCATACATTCCTTATTAAACCACGGATTCTTCCTTTGCTTCTCTGTTTTTTCCTGTCGGGCTGGGACAAACCTGCTTACAGCCTCCTGACATTTTTGGGTGACATAGTCCATCATGTCTTGTACGGACTTGGTTCCGAGTTCTGTGTCCCAATGTATATCCCATAGGAATTTATTCATTTCCTCATAGTTTCCCTTTCGGTACGCCAGCCCTTTGGTTCCCAGTTCTTTTTTGGGGGTGATAATTCCCAGCTCAACCAGGTACTCAAAGCTCAATACACTATGATCACTCATTCCCAAGGGGGCTTCCAACTTGACTTCCCTTATATCCGACTCATTAAGGGTAAATATCAGATCAAGCAAGGCTGGTTCATCCCCTCCTCTCATTCTTGTCGGTCCCTTGACGTGTTGACTTAGAAAGTTTCTTGTTGCCACATCCAGCAGCTTAGCTCTCCATGTGTCTGGGCCTCCATGTGGGTCTCTGTTCCCCCAATCTATCTTCCCATGGTTGAAGTCTTCCATGATTAGAAGTCTGGATCCGTTCCTGCTAGCCACAGTAGCTGCTCTCTCTATTATATTGATGGTGGCCAAGTTGTTTCTATCATATTCTTGTCTGGGTCTTCTGTCATTCGGTGGGGGGTTATATATGACTACTATTATAATTTTCTGTCCTCCAGTTGCTATGGTTCCTGATATGTAGTCACTGAAACCTTCACAGTTCTGAATTACCATCTCTTCGAAACTCCAACCTTCCCTTAGTAGCAGAGCTACACCACCTCCTCCTCTCCCTTCTCTCTCTTTCCTCACTACATAGTAGCCCTGTGGAAACACTGCGTTTGTTATGATTTTCGTTAACTTTGTTTCTGTGAGTGCTATTACATCTGGGTTTTCTTCTAGTGCCCATTCTCCAAGTTCACTTGTTTTATTTGAAATCCCATCTATGTTAGTGTACATCGCCTTGAAGCTCACTTTCTTCTGTTCATTTTCATGTCTCTTTCTTGGCAAGCATTCTGCTGGTGTGAGAAGCTGTTCCGTGGGTGAGAGGATCTGTGAGGTGGTTTGCAGGGTCTCAGAGGATTTTGGGGTGGGGGTGGGGGTTTAAGGGAAGGGGGGACAGGTAGGGTGTGGGTTAAGGAGGTAGGGGGGACATGGAGGATATGGGATGAGGGGGGAGGAGGGATAGGGAGGGTATGGGATGAAGGGGGAGGGGGGATAGGGGGGAAAGGTGGGAGGGGGGACATGATGGGAATGGGGAAGGGGTGTCAGGGTCAGAATGGGGTGGGGAGGAGGGAGGGTTGGGTGGGGGCAGGTAGGGTGAGGGGAAGGGAGGGTTTCTATGCAGAGGAGGGTGGTGGTGTTGCCCCCTCCCCCTCTGGTGTTGCTGGGATGCTGGTTTTGGGTTCGCCTCTTGTCTCTGGGACTGTTGTGTTGAGGGCTGTGATTTCCTGGTGTGCTCCTCTCTCCCTGCGCTTCCTCCTTGCCTCTGCTGCCCTGGCTCTCTCCTCCTTCGTCCTGTCCCTATGCAGGAATACTTTTTTTGTATCCCTCCACATGCTGCAGACGACTCTTCCTTTCGAGAATATCCTCCTTCGTGGTTTCGTTTGTAAACACCACCTTTACAAGTCGGTTTCTGCCCTTGTTGTACCAGCTCAACCTGAAAACCTTCTCAATGTTGTGTACAGCTCCTTCCATCTGTAACCCCTTCAGTAGCCCCTGTACTGCCTCTCTATCCTTGCCATTCCATTCTTGCCTGTTGGATCCTTCCTGTTTTTTTATGCCTACAACTACCACTGATCTTTTTCTCTCCAGCAGTTGAGTGGTGCACCTTGCTGCTTCCTGTGACGTAGCTGCCTGCATCGCTACCTCCCTCACTGTGTTCATTGCTTCTGAGCTCTTTTTCAGTATGTCCGCAAATGTTTCAGGTACAGAGGCATTTCCTTCCAATGTGTGTGTGTGTGTGTGTGTGTGTGTGTGTGTGTGTGTGTGTGTGTGTGTGTGTGTGTGTGTGTGTGTGTGTGTGTGTGTGTGTCTTATGCTCACCTAATTGTGCTTGCCGGGGTCGTCCTCGGGTTGCGCCATCCTTGCCTCCTTGAAGGGTCCCACTTGCAAAGTTTCGCAAGACCTTGACCCACATGGTAGACGTCTTCCCCCTCGTATGATTATAAAATAGCTTTTCCTTTGAACAGTTCTCCGCTCCATTGCGGTCTTCACAGCTGGGTGTAAGTGTGGCGACGGTGTAGGCGACTCCGATGTCTGTCCTGACCACACATGTTCCGCCTGCCTCCCGAGATTAATATCTTCAAGGCGGAACTTTATACAATCTGTCATGCAGACGAGGAGTCCCAATAACGTGGCTGAAATATGTTGACCAATCCACACACTAGAAAATGAAGGGACGACGACGTTTCGCTCCGTCCTGGACCATTCTTAAGTCAATTGTGAGAATGACAATCGACTTGAGAATGGTCCAGGACGGACCGAAACGACGTCGTCCCTTCACTTTCTAGTGTGTGGTCTGGTCAACAATCTGTTATGCACTTTGTCAACTGCTTTCCCGACGTCAACATTTCTTTGTCATTGTGGCTGAGCCCTGATGGCCCCGGAGTCATTGAGACACTTGAGTTTCGCTGGGTTAACAGTCATATTAGTGATATCAATATCATATTAGCAGTCCCCGTGGCGCAGTGGTAAGACACTTGGTCAGTACTTTCGCGAGGTCTTTGTCCTGGGTTCGTATCCTGGCCGGGGAGGATTGACCGGGCGCCAATCCTTAACGTTACGCCTCTGTTCACCCAACAGTAAAATAGGTACCTGGTTGTTAAACGATTTGGCGGGTCGTATTCTGCCCGAAACGCTGCGCGTACTAGTGGCTTTACAAGATTCTAAATACCGTGCTGTGTATTCTCACAAGCCCAGTGTACCTTCTTGTATATAAATAAATAAATAAATAAATAAATAAATAAATAAATAAATAAATATTCCGGGGAAAATAGGATTAAAGACTTGCCCGAAACGCTATACGTGCTGGTGGCTGAACAAGAATGTAAGAACTCTTGTTTATATAAATATATCAAAATAAATGTTGGTGAACGAGCGGACACTGTCGCTAAGGAGGCCGTCTTCACTTTCTAAGTTCATCTAATACTCCCGTCTCACAGGATAGTCAGTCATACATAGAACTGGGAGAAAGTTCTTGCCTCAGTACAAAAACAAATCAACTCTGACAAAAAATCAGGAGAGAACATGAACTTATCCTTCCCCCCCCCCCAAAAAAAAAGGCATACCTTATTGAGAACAGTACCTATTTGGTAGTAGGTGGACAGGGATATCAGGTGAAAGGAATTGTGCTCATCCATTCCTGCATTACCTACAGGAATTAGCAAGAGTTAGTTAGCTTGCTATTCCGTTCCATCTTGGGGAAAGGGGCTCTCGATATAAGCCTAACGTGTATGAATACTCTCTGGCTACCTGTCCCCCGACACAGTGAAATAAAAAACATATTAAATGTATTATTTTTCATTTGTTTACCATTACACATTAACGTTGACCACAGAAAATGGTTCAATATTAACACCATAGAAAATGTTATGGGTAAACTATCCTACATTGTGACTCGTCTTTAATATAAATATTATGAAATAATACTCATTATTACATATTATTACATATATATTTGTTTCCAGAAAGCCAGCATGAGCACGACCTAATGATCCATCGGGACGAAGAACACCGCCACCATTAACAACAGGAGCAGTACCCGGGGTTTACGGGCCGGGTTTCCTGCCACGTTGAAGGAAAACTAACTTCACGGCACCCAGACCAGCCTTGCTGGACGAGGCCCGTCACTACGGTGGTCCCGTAAGACGAGTGAAGGAAGGAGACGCCTCCCGTCTGTTTCTGTGAGCTCCGGCTGACATGCGTCTCTGGGAACCTATTTGCTGGACCTCTTGAAGATTAAGATGTTTACAAGTTGTGTTTACTAGTTGTGTTTACTAGTTGTGTTTTTGCGGGGGTTGAGCTTTGCTCTTTCGGCCCGCCTCTCAACTGTCAATCAACTGTTTACTAACTACTTTTTTTTTTTTTTTTTTCCCCTACACCACACACACACCCCCCAGGAAGCAGCCCGTGACAGCTGACTAACTCCCTGACTAACTGACTAAAGGTGAGCAATAACTTGTGTTTTCCGTCCAATTGTGGGAAGTTTACCTGACTTTACCTGAGGGACATTAACACTAGTGGCCTCGACGAGGACAGGAAGCTGGCGGCTTGTCGAAGGTATCCCCCCCATTTGCCTTGCTGATCTGTTTACTCTCCAACACTATATCTGTGATTTTTAGTTTAGTTCATTTATTATGCACCCCATACCCATCTTGTGGGCGGTAGTGGAAAGGGTTACAGAGGCACATAATGGGCTCAGGGACTGAACCCCACAATTCATTTAGCTAAGCAAGTTACAATCTTGATGAGCTAGTTACAAAATTCAGTATAAGTCGTCACATCAACAATGCGTTCGAGATTTATTTATTTATTTATTTATTTATTTATTTATTATGCCCAAGATAACTATCCGAGTGCCGGCGGTGGGGTGGTTCAAATAGCCTCGGCTATCACCTCATTGTCCGGTCGTGATGGTCAAGTGGATTAAGGCGTCTTGTACATACCAGTGGCGTTGCTTCTGGGAGTATGGGTTCGAGTCACTTCTGGGGTGTGAGTTTTCAGTTGCATATTGTCCTGGGGACCATTCAGGCTTGTTCGCATTTATTTATTTATATATATACAAGAAGGTACATTGGGTTTGTGAGAATACATTGAATAGTACAGTATTTACACTCTTGTAAAGCCACTAGTACGCGCAGCGTTTCGGGCAGGTCCTTAATCTAACAGATAATTTTAAGTAGGTAATTTCTATCTGAATTGATAAATGATAAAGATACATTACAAGAGAAAAATGAGATGAGAGAGCTTAGTAAGTATATTAAAGCACATTGTTATATTAAAGCTCTGATTGATTACACTGACAGCTTGATTAGTAATTTAAACAAGATTAATAGACACCATACAGCAGATTGGCAGCACATATAAGACAGCAATGATCACAATGGTAAAGATGTTCGGATTGGGTACATAAAGATTGGGAGATTGGGTAGCAATAGATACAGTGCAATTTTAAGGCAAAAAACTATGAAGATGAAATTAGGTACTTTTTAGTATTGATTTTGAATGATGTAAAAGTTGGACAGCATTTCAATTCAATAGGGAGTGAGTTCCATAAACTGGGTCCCTTTATTTGCATAGAGTGTTTACACAGATTAAGTTTAACTCTGGGGATATCAAAGAGATATTTATTTCTGGTGTGGTGATAATGGGTCCTATTACATCTGTCCAGGGAGAGTTTCAGGGCAGGATTTGCATTTAAGAACAGGGTTTTGTAAATGTAGTTGACACAAGAGAATTTATGGAGTGAGATTATGTTTAGCATGTTTAGGGAGTTAAACAAGGGGGCTGTGTGTTGTCTGAAAGCAGAATTTGATATTATTCTGATAGCAGATTTTTGCTGGGTGATGATGGACTTGAGGTGGTTTGCAGTGGTTGAACCCCATGCACAGATACCATAGTTGAGATAGGGATAGATTAGTGCATAATATAGAGAGATGAGAGCAGAGTTAGGTACATAATATCTGATTTTGGAGAGTATACCAACTGTTTTATGTGTTGTATGTGGGTACTGAAGTTGAGTCTCTTGTCTAGGAATAGGCCAAGAAACTTTCCATCATTTTTATTGCTAATGTTTACATTGTCTATCTGAAGCTGAATTGCATTTGTAGATTTGCTTCCAAATAGGATGTAGTAGGTCTTTTCTATGTTAAGTGTTAGTTTGTTGGTTGACATCCATAAGTGGACTTTTTTTTAGTTCATTATTAACAACATCATTTAATGTATGTGGGTTGGGGTTGGAGTAGATGAGGGTAGTATCATCAGCAAACAAAGTAGGTTTCAGAATGT